>NC_000081.6:60367450-60667450 GCF_000001635.26 Mus musculus
TCCTCTTTAAGGGCCTCTGCCTGTTTGATTGTATCTTCCTGTATTTCTTTAAGGCTTCTATTCCTTTCTTCTTTATCCTATTATCTTTACAGATTAGATTTAAGGTCATCTTCTCATGATTCAGGTGTGTTAGTATATCCAGGGCTTGCTTTGGTAGGGTAGCTGGGTACAGGTGGTGTTTTATTGCCCTGGCTTTTGGTATGTGTGTGTGTGTTCTTTTGTTTCAGTTTTGTGGGGTTTCATTGTGGTTATTTGTTTGTTTTATTGTTGTGTTTTGTTTTGTTTTGTTTTGTTTTGCCTTTAGCCTCCTGGTTTTCCCTAATGTTGCAGGCCTGGTAGTTCCTGATATAACCAGGCCTCTGGGGCTGCAAGTAGAGCTCATAGTCTCTCATGTCAGCAGGCATCTGGGATGGCTGGTGGAGCTCATTGTCCCTGCTTCCAGGCTTCCAGGGATGGCTTCAGGCTGCCTTCAGTCCAGCTGGTTGGTAGCATGTCTACAGAGATGCAGGTAGAGCTAGTGGTCCCTGAAGGCTGGAGAGTTCTGGGATTGTGGTTACATATGTGCTCAAAAGACAGCACAGAAGATAGGGCAGATCTCCTGGATGCTGGGCTTGCTAGTGATCCAGTGGGGAGCATCTTGGTGCTTTCAGGTTTCATGTGTTTGTCCTGGGTGGCAGCAGCTTTTTGGAAGCTTTTATGGTGCATTTTGCTATCATGAAAGCTATTCATCAGGGAAGGGACACCCAGTTAAAGCTCAGAGTTCTCTGGTCCTGTTTCTGGAGTACGTGGTGAGTTCAATATTAATGATTTACCTTCCACTTGATAAGTTTCTGAGTGCAACAGCAATATGCTGCATGTTCCAGGAGTCTATTGGACAGTGTCGGCCAACAATTCAAATGAAGGCTTTTCATATATGATATTGGGAATTTTGTTATGTGATATGGCTCTTGGAGAAAGCACCACCAGCCCAGACAAGAATAGTTCTTAAACAAACAAACAACACACAGTAAATGCATCCAACATTCTCATGAATGTGAGACTATCCTTTGGTGTCATCGGCAGCCTAGCAGTGGCATATCCTCAAAGAAAATTGACTCTTCATGTTCTAACAGCCATTAACATCAATGGCTTATCAGTTAGAGGTGGAACTTCAGATGCCAGTCCCCAGTATATGTTAGAAGCTTGTTTGGTTTGATCTTGTGCAACTAGTCATATCTGCTGAATGTTCTTGTGTGCAAAGGCTATGTGATAATTCCCACAAGACTATACTTCACAACACCCCTCTTCATCCTTTGGATCGCTCACCTCCTCTTTTATCATGGGCCTTGCATAGCATGAGATTGATATAGATGGCCCATCAATTGCTAAGCACCCAGACTCACATATCCTCCATATTTTGACCAGTTATGAATCTCAGCATTACTCACTACCTACAGCAAAAAGAAACTTCTCTGATCAAGACTGAGAGCAGTCCATATGTGTAGGTCTAAACACACACACACACACACACACACACACACACACACACATATGTAAGGTAGTATGAGAACAACAACATTTCAAAACACAACTGTAGACTTTCCTCTAGTGCCTATGACCTGTTTATGCATGAGCTTTCAATCAGGATTGCAATATCAAGCATCAAATTCCTCCTATGGAACAGGCCTCAGATCCTGAAAGACCCCAAACTCTAATTCCCTTTCTGATTCCAGGAAAGAAGCTTTAACGTGTTCCTTATTTTGTAGCACACATTCTTCTTCCTCCTGGGAGGATGCAGCAAATTCCCTTTCAACTTCTGGACTTATTTTCAGAATATTCAACAAATGGACACTGAGATTTTGGGTTCTCAACCCAACTTTAATATTCCCTAGCTCTTATGAATACTTAATGTCAGGAATTATCACACAGTTAGTGATGCTAAATGGTAGAAATGTACTCTCTCTTAAATTTAAAGGCCAGAAATCCTCAAGTCAAAGTATATCATGGTTTACCCAATAGAGACTTTGAAATAGCAATTCTCAACATGTGGGTCATGGCCCTTTTGAGGGTCAAATGACCCTTTCACAGGGGTCATCCAATACCATTGGAAAACACAGAAACTTACATTACAATTTATAACAGTAACAAAATTATAGTTATGAAGTAGCAACAGAAATAATTTAATGGCTGGGGGTCACTACAACTTGAACAAATATATTAAAGAGTCACTGCATTAGGCAGGTTGAGAACCACTGCTTTGAGGAAAAAATATTTCAGGCTTTTCTCCAAATTTCTGGTGGTGAGGTTAATTAAGGATTGTCCTTGTCTGATGGATCTGTCACTATAGGTTCTGCCTTGAGGTTCTCTTCACACTGTCACTGTTTCTCTTCCATTTTCTTCTGACATAAAGAGAGACTTGTTTGGTGTAGAGTACACTGTGATCTGAGAGCATCATCTTTGGAGATTCTGAATCACATATGTAAAATTGGTTCCCCAAGTAAGGTCATATTCAAAAGATGTGACAAAAACTTACTACAAACTCAAGCAATGTTGTTAAGCCCTTTGGTCCACTGTGTCCTGGGGAGGATAATAATCGTGATGAGGGTGACAATGAGCTTCTCGTGTCTTCTGAGAATTGAATGGAAACACCTGAAGAGTTTCTGACCAATAGTCAGTAGTTGCACAGGTATGAATTTCTTCTCTTGGTCACCCAATTCACAACCCCAGTAGAATTTAGACGGCAATAGAGAAGAGACTACTAACACCATGTGTGTGAAGACAAACACAACACACACACTGCAAAACACAGCTTTATTTACTGTATTTCTGCAGCTATCCTGTCAAACATTGTGAGAAAGTTAACTGGTGGGAATATCAACTTCTACCAGATAAGCTTTTATTTATATTCCAAAGAATATAAAAAATTCTAGTGATGTTATATGAGAGGTAAAAAGAATATAGAGAAAATCAAAACTACATGGATTTGTGTGTGTGTGTGTGTGTGTGTGTGTGTGTGAGAGAGAGAGAGAGAGAGAGAGAGAGAGAGAGAGAGAGAGAGAGCGCGCCTCAAAGAATGATACCATACACTTAGGATGAATCTTCTTACCTCCATTATCTAATCAGATCAGCAGAACCCCTTGCAGGGGAATTTTGAGGTAAACCTAAGCAAGGCAATCCCTCACAGGCATATCCAAAGGTTTATTTATGTGGAAAGTCTAGATCCTGTCTTATGATAATCAGTATTAACCATTACTATTATCTTTTTGAAAAAAAGACTCTGAGTTTCTACCATCTGAATATTAGAGTCAAATCTAAAACATTCTATGTAATCGGAAATACTGGATTGCTACAGTGTTGTGCATTTGGTTTTCACTCTCTAAAATTCATTTTGTAGCTTAATGCTCATTGTGAAATACATAAGGTGGAATCTTTATCCAGCTGTGGTAGTAGAACTTCCATGATTGAATATGGAAGCTTTATAAGAGGAGAGAGAAAGATCAGACAATCTAAACAAGCATGTGCTTTCTTTCTCAATATGTGGTACTGGGCACTATCTTGGGTCTCTGCCAGCAAGAAGGTCATGACTAGATGCAGATCCCTGACTTTGAACCTCCATAGCTGTGAATCAATCCAAATCTCATTTTGGCAAATGTATTAGTAAGGGTTATTATGGAATGACTATAAATGATATAAATATAAATAAGGATAAGAATATATGCACATATACACCTATACACATCTTTTGTGTACACACACACTTTTATGTACACACACACATACACACACACAGACACACAGACACACAGACACACAGACACACACACACACACACACACACACACACACACACACACACACACCACAGTCTATTGGAGTGACTCACAGGCTGCAGTCCAGCTAATCCAACAACGGCTAGCTGTAAATGCAAAGTCCAAGGATCTAGTAGTTGTTCAGTTCTACTGGTCTTCTGTATATGCTGGGATGTTGAAGAAGTAGAGTCCAATGCCAGTGAAAGAATGAATGTGCTCGCAAGGTGAAGGCAGGAAGGCAAAGATCAAAATTTCCTCCTTCCATGTCCTTATATAGTCTTCAGAAGAAGGTATGGTCCATATTAAAAGTATGTCTTTCCACCTCAAGGTCCAGATTAAAGGTATATATCTTCCCACCTCAAAATCTGAATCAAATGTGTGTATCTTCCTGTCTCAAAGGTACAGACTAGAAGCAGATTCATTCACTTCAAACCAAGCAGAAAATCACTCACAGGTGTGCCCTCCATTTCTGAATCATAGTTCATCCCAGATATAGTCAAGTTGACAACAAGGAATAGCCATCATTGCAAAACTTATTCAGTTTGCAGTATGATTTTTTAAGCAGCAGACAATGAATTAATACAATGATAAGGATCCGAAACTATGTATCACAGCACCCTAAATAAGTAGCACAATTGTCAGAGATCTAATTTGCCTAGAAAGAAGTCAAGTATTTCACTTTACTGTAAACATAATTTTAGTAAACAATGTGGTATAACTGCCAAAATTTAAATATGATGGTTCTCTGTAGCATACAAATCAAGTAAGGAAATAGCTCACCTCTAAGAGGCAGTAGTCATGTTACAATTGGATCTAAGATTTTTTTCAAATTGAGCTTTTTTAATATCAGAAACTTTCCCCAAACTGAACCTACTGAGATGAAGAGAATATAATGGTGGGAATTGAATGCTATGTCACCATCCTGTCCAGCCCACCTCAGATGGCTTCAGTGTTTAAATTATAGCCCTCTCCCCCAGTTGGGCTCTTTGCTTCCATTTGCAATCCATTCATTACCTAAATGCAGCACTATGGTCTTTCCAAAATTATATATATCTGTGCTATATCACACCTATGCCTGGCTGCAGTTTGTCTCACAATCCCTGTAATGACATTAAAATCGCCAAATATACCATCAAAGTCTTATTTTTTTGTATACATTTATCCTTTTAGATTCATCATATAGGAACTTCTATGCTCTATCTCCCTACCCCCCATCTCTAGCTACATGTTGCTGATGCTTGCTTCTGAACATTCTGTTCCCTTATCGATTGACTTGTCTGCTTGCAATTTAATTTTTCCCATTTATTCTATGTCTATCCTCACCAGGCAAATTCCTGCTTATTCTCATGGGGACCAACCTAGTCTTCATTTTAAGTGGAAAGCCTTCTTGGCAGCCTCTTTTACAGAGTTATAGGTTTTATTCTACTTTTAGCTTTGATAACAACATGAGCTTCTTCAGTCTCAGCAAACATTATATCATATCTGACATTACTGTTCATGTAATCCCTCTGCTAGAAAGCTATGTATAAACATGGAAAATTTTCTTTCTAACTCTTCTGCCTGCAGTTCCAGAGTAGTCTGTTCAAAACTGTGTCTTGAAAGAATTCATTCTTGAATAAAACTTACAAAGAATAAAGAAATTTCCAGTTGTAACATGAAAACAATTTCAGATTATTCAATGATGTGCACAGACTTTTCTATTCTGGCAGAAATTGGAATTGAGAACAATGTGTAGAAGTGAATAGAAGGTATATTCTCATTCAAAACTAGGACTACCTGAAACTATGGCATACGGGTCTTAGGAAGAATGGGATCCCCATCAGTGAAACTACTCAAGTTAAACTGCAAGACTAGATATTGCTGAAATCTTTCTACAAAGCATCTATTTTAAGATTCTGAAATGTACTGTGTGAAGTCTGTAAGAAGTAATTTTGCAACCTATTATTAATGTGTTGTAATGGTTAGATTTATTTGTCAATTTGATACAATCTAGACTCACTTGGGATGAAAATCTCATCTCTATTTGGTTGGCCTGTTGGCATGTCTGAGGGGGGTTGTCTTATTAATTGTTGTGGGAAGAGCCAGTCCACTGTGGGTGGCACCACTCTCTAGGCATGAAATTCTGCCCTGTTTAAGCAAGTAACCACTGAGCTGAGCACAGGAAGCAAGATAGTGAGTTTCTAAACACTTATTCTCTCTGTGCTTGGATGAGATGTAAGCAGATGCCTAGAGTTTCTGTCTTAACTTCCCCAAAATGGACAATGACTGCAATCATAAGGTAAATAAACCCATTTCTCTTTTCAGTTGCATTCATTTCTCAGGTTTTTTAAAATCACAGTAATTGCAATGAAACTAGAACACATCTGTTATTGTTTATATGTGAAAGCCTTCTGTAAGTAGAATGTATTGAAAGTGTGATCCCCAGATATTGGACTATTAAGAAATGATTGGGTCATAAGGATGGTATTTTGAATTAATTGGTTAATTTCATAGCGTCATGAGATATTAGCTAAGGTCTAGGTGAAGTATTGAATTGAGACCTTTCAAGGATTCATCTTTTCCTGATCTTTCCTCTCATGCTCATCCCGTGTCCTGGCTACCAGGAGATGAGCATATTCATAGCGTTAGAGATGTCTACTGTAGACTGAAATCATGAGTCAAATCAAATATGTTTCCCTTTACGTTGTTCATCTCAGGTGTTTTAACATAGCAGCAGAAGGTAGGCAGTTGTTCTACAGTATTTATCAAGAATGTCCTTAGACCTGAGTACAAGGGTGCATGCTTGTAATGCCAACACATGAGAAGCTAAGGTAAGAAAACTGGTCGTTGGAGGCCATCCTGGACCTATAGAGCAAGTTCTTGTTACTAAATAAAACCAATCAAACAAGCAAAATAAAAGAAAATAAACAAAAAAGAAGAATTTTTTAAAAGAAACTACTGCTGTTTGATATTTGTTTCTCCCTGTCTCTGCTCCTGCTTAGCCATCCAATACCCAAGCACACACATGGAAATAAGCACACATGGGCACATATAGAGATATATCCGAGAATCCTAACAGTGGGGGCATCATCCCTGCGCATATCAGAACTTCATCCTTTATTGGCTACACTGCCTGGATACCCATGTTTACTTCTTCCATAATAGAGTAGGCAGGACAAATTTATTATCTATCATTATTTCTTTCAACTGGAAAGTGGGTACCTTGGAATCATTTAATACATTCTAATTCATTTCTATAATTATTTTAAAGGAACGAGGATATTGAGCAGATATCTGTGGACCAATGATTCACAACCTTCCTAATGCTGCAACCTTTTAACATAGTTCCTCATGTTTGTGGTGACCATCAACCACAAAATTATTTCATTGATACTTCCTAACTGTTATTTTGCTACTGTTAGGAATCATAATGTAAATATCGGATACACAACCCCCAAAGGAGGTGAGACCCACAGGTTAAGAAACGGTGCTGTTAGAAAGGGAAAATATGTAGAGTAGTCACAGGTGCATCACATAGCAGTAGCTTCCCTGGGAGGAACAGTCTAGGCGAATTCTGGTGAACTTTACACTTTAAGACCACCATGTAAGATAACTTGAGACTAAGGATTAGTACATGGTATTTAAAATCCGAACTTCTTAGAAAAATAAAATCTGTGTGAATATTACTCTACTGAAAGCCTCAACCATCCGCTATGGGAGAAGAATCACTATAGGTCTGTAACTTCTTCCTCACATGAAGATCTTGAAGCAGCTATGAAATGATGGTTGTATTTTGTATTGTTATTCTCCTTAGTGCTGCTTTTTTTCTTACTACATTAATCTTAGTTTTAGTGCTAATGCCTTTTCTATATTGAAGTCGGCAAGTCTGGTTGATGTAAGGACAGTGAACCATGAACTACCTGAGTGAGTAGATTCTTCAGAGGGAAAAATGAATGAACTTCGTGCAGACTTGGTAAAAGTGTTAAAGGCATCAGTGGAGATATAACAAATAGCCCTCATGAGATACTAAACATCAAACAAATGTGAGTTATTATAATTGGTAGACAATGAGATTATTATGTGTGATCATGTGTGAAGTCTGGTGTTGGTCTCAAAGTTCATCTTCCAGCAAAAATGTTGAACCTTGGATCTGTAGTCTTAGGAATAAAATGGTCAGCTAAAGGTAGTGCTATTGTGCCAAACAGGAAAAGAACCAGTGACTAAGTACAAGTCACACACACACAGACACACACACACATGCACATAATCCATTTTGATTCTAGTTTAGTAACAAAATATTTTATTGATTATTTGGAAAGTTCACATAATGCAATCCAATCACCTTAACTTCCCAGTCCTCCCAGGTACATTCTCTACCTTTTGATATAAGTTAAGACAGAAAAAGATATATGTGTGTGTGTGTGTGTGTGTGTGTGTGTGGAGAGAGAGAGAGAGAGAGAGAGAGAGAGAGAGAGAGAAAAGAAAAGAAAAAAGTGGAAAAAATAAGTATCAGGTCCAATTTGTGTTTGTTCATATACTAACTGGAGCATGTTCAGACTCCCAATGATCAGCTACTTAAAGAAAACTGAGTCTTTCCACATACCCACCCCTCCCAGAAGTTATCAACTGTGAAGAGCTACACTTCAACATCTCTATCCCAATTTTAAGAGTTCTCTTTAATGGCTTCCTGTCTAGACAGTTTCTTTTGGGGGAGGTGTCTCTGTCTCTGTCTCTGTCTCTGTCTCTGTCTCTGTCTCTGTTTCTGTCTCTGTCTGTCATACTCCATGCCCTCTTGTAACTCCCTCCAATCTTCATTGCCTCCACTTCTTCCCTCCTACAAACCCCTTTCACACATTACTCTTTTTTATTTGTTTAATGACCACAGAGTTTACCCAGGGCCATCTGTGTGTCCAAGGGTTTGGCATTGTCTACTTGAGCCTGGTAGGTTAATTAGTGAGTCTCCAACTCAGGACAATGGCCACCCCTCCCCAAGACTTTATCAGTAACCAGAATCTGTTGAAGTTCTTACAGCTTTAGGGACTTGAATCTCAGGGTCTAAGTGATGTCAGGGTTGGTTTTTGGTATAATTTATCTCCACGATCTCTTCTTACTATATTCTTTGCATGGTAGCTGCAGCATATAGAGTTAGCCATAACTTTCCAAAGACAGAAGAAATGAACAAAACCTTGAAATCTGTGAAAATTTAGTAAGTTCTCCTGTTGAAATGTTTTTGCTGTCTCAATTTATAGACTAAAAAGAAATAAACAAATAAACAAAAAAAAAGAAACAAAAAACCCCCAAACAAACAAACAAACAAACAAAAAACCCAACCAAATCACAGTAAGATTGAAGGCCAGCAAAGCTTAATAGAATTCCCTAACATCACAGAGCTGACTAATGTTAAAGGTTATATTCAAGCTCAGGTCCTTTGCAACCTAATTGAAATTTCCTTTCTCCTGGACTGCAAACACTGACAACTCTTTCTTTCTGTAAGTTACTCATTACCTTTGTTCTTGCTGGGAATCGCAATCATCCCAATTGTTGGGTTTCTGAAACTTTTTTCTAAACTGGACTCAGATAGTAATCTTTCTGTTTAAAAAGAAGATAATTTATAACCTAGCTCCTCATAACTCCTGGTGAACCTTTTAGGTACCATATTCTGGTACCAATAGTTTTAAGATACCACAGTCCCTAATTACTATAAACAACAAATCAGGTCAGTACAGATTAGCATTTGAGAAATAAACTAGAGTTTTCATGTCTGTTCTTCATGGTAGGACCGTTTTATATTCACATGGGGACATATTCTTCAATCTGGTAGGCTTCGTGCTGGGGAAAGGACTCCTAAACAGGACCATTACATCCTTGTTTGCTAAGAAAGCAGCTGTAAATCTGCGAGGATTGAGACCTTTAGCTAGGACTGAGCTATTATTAACAGGAATCCTCTGAACTAGAGCCCAGCAGAACTGAAGCAGTAAATGCTGTGGTGCTCCAGCTCCTCCCTACTGACAGCCTCCCTATAGCTGTGGTGCTCCAGCACCTCCCTACTGACAGCCTCCCCATAGCTGTGGTGCTCCAGCTCCTCCCTACTGACCGCCTTCCCATAGCTGTGGTGCTCCAGCTCCTCCCTACTGACAGCCTCCCCATAGCTGTGGTGCTCCAGCTCCTCCCTACTGACAGCCTCCCTATAGCTGTGGTGCTCCAGCTCCTCCCTACTGACAGCCTCCCCATAGCTGTGGTGCTCCAGCTCCTCCCTACTGACAGCCTCCCCATAGCTGTGGTGCTCCAGCTCCTCCCTACTGACCGCCTCCCCATAGCTGTGGTGCTCCAGCTCCTCCCTACTGACAGCCTCCCTATAGCTGTGGTGCTCCAGCTCCTCCCTACTGACAGCCTCCCCATAGCTGTGGTGCTCCAGCTCCTCCCTACTGACAGCCTCCCCACACCCTGGAGTGCTCTAGATTGGAAAATGGGGATGGTTACATTTAACTCAAGTTTCTCAAAGACAAGGAGACAAGGTTGGCCTTAAAGCCTGTATCTCTCCCTGTGTTTTTTACAGTTCAGAAACATTGAGTATAGGTGCTTCCATTTAACTTTCATAGAATTCACTTGATTTCTCAGCTTTAAGAAACGTGATAAAAGCCAGGGTGTGAGTAGAAACGAAGAGTCATGTCCCATTAAACAAAATAGTTAAAATCCTGGAAACACTCAGGTGTAATAGCGTTTGAAAATGCTGTGTAGGCTGCTGGGGAAGAAAAGGCCATCAAATAGTCTTAGCTTTCTAGGAACCAGTGAGTTACATTATCAACATAGAACACAGCTGTGTCCGCTGATGCAGAAGTGGCGTGACTATCGTTTTAGAGTTTCTATTACTGTGGTGAAGCACCATGACCAAAAGCAACTTGTAGAGGAAAGGGCCTATTTCACCTTGTGTCTTGTAGTCCACCACCAAGAGAAATCTGGGCAGGAATCTGGAATCAGGAACTGATGCAAAGGCCAAGGAGGAAAGATGGTACTGGATTGGTTCTCATGTCTCAGTTTGTTTCCTTCCTCCCTCCCTCCCTCCTTCCCTCCCTCCCTCCCTCCTTCCCTCCCTCCCTCCCTCCCTTTCTTTTCTTTGTTGTGTTTTGTTTAGTTTGGGGGGGTTGCTTTTTGAGATAGGATTCATCTCTATAGTCCTGGTTGTCCTGGAACTACTCATGGAGATCTGCCTGTTTCTGCCTCCTGAGTGCAGGGATTAAAGACATTCACCAGTCTTGGCCAGCTTACTCTGATTTCTTATAGCTCCCAGGAGTACCACCAGCTCAGGATTAGCATTACTCACAATAAGCTGAACCTTCCCTCATCAATTACTAAGTGAGAAAATGCACTGCATGTGGGGCCATTTTTCAATTAACTCTAGCCTGTGTTAAGTTGACATAAAAATCTGTCATCACAACTCTTAGGTACCCAGTTGGTGATGCACATATCTGTCAGCAAGTTCTATGATTTCTCACTAAAATTATGGAATTGTGTGCATTTGTTTAAAAGTCTAAATGTGTGTGCATGTGTGCATTAATGTGTGCCTGTGTACACGTGTTGAGGCTGCAAAGAAACTCCTCAAGGGTACTTAAGGATGGAAGCATTGTAAGAGTCAGAGAAATGGGAAGTTTACTGTGAGACTGTGTCCCCAAGAAGGACAGACACTATACCAATAAAGTCTTACGAACATGACTGCGTAAACATAAACTGAAAAAGGACAATAAATACAGACATGCTAATGTGGATGGGAGAAAGACCACATGCCCATGACCTTACAGAAAGAACTGCACATAACTAAGCAATGCCAAGAGCAGAAATAGTCCTCTGCAGGAGAAAGTATACCAATTGGTCAACCCTAAAACCATACAGACAAGTGACATTGTACTAAATGAGCAGGTTGTCTTGTTGTATTTGGTTATGTATATATGTAACAGATGTGTTACATACATGTATGTAACTAATGAAAAATAGGACTTTGGGGGGGGGGTGTCAGGGATAGGAGAGGACAAGATGTAGCTGCCAAAGTCTCCTGGTTCCTGTGGTGGATTCGCCATCGGAGGATTTAGATTTAATATGGCTTAAAAGATTAGGATTCATATGTATCAAAATATGGCCTGGTCAGCCATCACTGGAGAGAGAGGCCCATTGGACACGCGAACTTTGTGTGCCCCAGTACAGGGGAACGCCAGGGCCAGAGGGTGGGAGTGGGTGGGTAGGGGAGTGAGGGGGAGGGTACGGGGGACTTTTGGGATAGCATTGGAAAGGTAATTGAGGAAAATACGTAATAAAAAATATTTAAAAAAAAAAAAAGATCAGGATTCTAGTTGTTGCACCCAGAGATTGAGTTACCATTGTTTCTGAGCTAAGTTTGTGTGGTGTTTTCCTTCATGTGGTGGTTCGACTGGATTCCAGAAAGAAAGGTAAGGCAGCAAAGAAAGGGTTTGCGTGATGTGCACCACAAAGGACGTGGGGGGAGGGTGTTGAAGCATGGGACTGGCATGGTAGTGACCTGCCAGTGGGAACCTAGTGAGCTGGGTGGAGAGATTTTGAAGCTCTGAGTCAGAGAGTCTCCAGGAGATATGAACAGGCTGCTGAGCCTGCTAGGGCAGAGAGTAGCTGGGTATAGTGTGGGAACTTGCCAATGATCTTTTTAAATATTCCTGCAACAGGTGGCTCCCAATGTGGGTCAAGAATCCACTAGAAAACTAAGATTATTAGTCTGAGAGTTAGAGTTTCTTTTCTTTTCTTCTTTTTTCTTTTTAAGAGAGTAGCTGGGTATCACTGAGACAAGTCACGTGGACTCAAGCCTAGAAATCTAGAAACTGCCCTCAGGCTCTGAGGTCCCCTGCTGTGGGGAATGTAGGCTGCTCTGAGTCAGAGAGCTATAGAATGGAAGTTGGCTACTTCTTGGGGCAGAGATGGATTAGACTATGAATTTATAAAATTGGGATTATTTGCTTTTATGATAGATTTATATACAGATTTTGTCCAAATCACATGGGGAATTTTGCCTGCAGCTTGGAACTAGGATGGGAAAATTAGTCACTCACTCTAAGGAGAGAGGGCAGTGAACAGGTATTAATTAATCATGACTGTTGCTCCAGAGCTGAACTAATAGATGGTATAACAAGATAGCTGCTCTAGGCAGAGAGCTTAACAAGTAAAAACTAGCTGCTTCCTATAGGCAGATATTAGTGAAAGTTTGAATTAATTGCTTTAAAGATGGTAGATAGATATATTGTTCTAATATGTCTTACAGGGTACTCAAATTCTGTCGAATGTGGGCTCCATGGGAATTTTGGGTTATTACCCTGCATGACAAAATAGAAAAGGCCTAAGAATAGGCACACACAGTGTTTTGGTTTACTTCATTTGTTTTGGATTGTTTTAATTTTCAAAAGGAGTGTGATTTTGAGTCTTATGAGTTCTATTATTCCTCTGGGAGAGAGGTCAAAAGTAAAGATTTTTCTGGTCACTGGCTCAAGGATATGCTGATTTGGGAGAAAGGGTTTGTCTTCGCATTTTTAGAAAAGGTGATCTACCTTCCACAGTAATATGGACCAGATTTGATAGAGGGAGATCACCTAGAGAACTAGATTCCAGAGAATCAAAAAAGAAGTTGTTGATGATACCAAAATTTTGCTTTGAGATTTGTATATTACAGAATATACAGCCTTGGTGAGTCTCATAGTCAGACATGCTGAACTGACCTGCTTCACCAATTGACTTTCAGCTGGATTCAGTCAGGATACAGACATCAGAGACTAATACAATTGTTGGTGTGATCTTCTCAAGGGCAACCAACTCCCCCATCTTCCCTACCTCCCCACCCCCTTCAAAACTATGTCAATGCTCATATTCAGCTTGAAGAAATTATGAAGAGTCATCATCCCAGTTCCCTGGGATTTGGGGTTGGAGGTGGTTACTCCAAGGTTGTCTTTCTAGGGAATTTAGAAATGATCATAAATGGAACAAGGAGGAAATAGCTAGAATTGATTGTGTAGCCATACACAATTATTTCTCATTTGGTAGAAATCTTTAAAAATGTTACTAGTTGAAGTCATAATTTCTTATTTCAGTACAGAATTTATTTTGATACAGAATCAAGGTTTAGGTATAAATTTCTTCTATTGATACAAAAATTTTGTAATTGGAAGGCTTGGACCCAGTCCTTCTATAAGTGCCCTTATAAACTTATCTGAGATGTATAAGCCTGTGAGTTAAGGGCCAAATAGCAAATTCATGGCTCTCAGTTTATTGTTAGGGTATTTTCAGATATTTTAATTAGAAATAGCTGAGGGTAATTAACGGACAACAGTCCAGATTACTTTACATAGATAGTTGATTTTCCAAAATGTCAGAAATTCACAGAATGTGACATTTAATGTCATTTATTCACTTGTTGTTGAGACAGATCTGCTCCTAACAGCTTCCCATTCCTGGATTCGAAGAAGCAACAGAGCATCTATACCTCCAGGTGAGGTGACACATTGTGGCTAGGTGACCACTGAGCAGAAATTGCCTATCTTTCCTGCAGACCTGTACTGTCCTTGAGTGGACACAAGTTACAGGTTAGGACAGCTTAGTTCTGCCGAGACAGAATACGCTAGTCCTTAATATTTCCTGTTTTTCAAAGGTCTGTCAGATGAACCTGGGCCAGAAGGCTAAAGACTGATGCTCCAACTTCCTGACTTACTGGGGCTGTATAAGTAGACAGCTGTCTCTCTAATTTTTCTCAGTTCTGGAAGCTGAGTTAGGCTTCCTATATCTTCAGATAATGTTGGTCAGATTTCTGATGGGGTTGAAAGACTACTTAGAGTATCATAGCCAACCCAGGCTATTTACATTCAGGGAATCAATTTGAGATGATAGTTTTCAGATGGCATACAATCTAAAGCCAGGACATAAGTTAGGTGTAGAATTATTAGTCTTTTAAGTTAGGAAAGATGGCAGTGTTCTATTTTATTGATAAAAATGGTGAACTGGGTATCAGGTCTATTTTATACTTTATAAATTACAAAATGTTCATAGTTGTGCTCAACTTATATCTGAGACGAAAGAGTCTTTTAAGTGAATGCAAAGGGGGAAGTGTGGGTGGCCCTGGTGCTGCCTGTATTTTGATGTTAATTCTGCTTTCCCAGAAGGGGTTGTCTGGACCTAGGAATGAGTCACATACTCAGGTGAATTCTTGTGAATGGCTAAAGGGACCAATCACTGGGCGAGTAGGCAGGACTTCCAGGTTGGATAGAGGAAAGAGAGGAAACAGGAGAGAGTTAGTGATTTTTTTTTTTTTTTTTTTTTTTGGACAGGGATAGGAGAGGCCAAGATGTAGTTGCTAAAGTCTCCTGGTTTCTATGGTAGATCCTTCAGGATTCGCCATCAGAGGATTTAGATTTAATATGGCTTAAAGATTAGGATTCTAGTTGTTGCACCCAGAAATTGAGTTACCATTGTTTCTGAAAAAAAAAAGATAAAAGAAAAATAGGACATAGATATGAAAGAGACTATGAAGTATTATATGAAAGGTTTTAAAAGGAAGAAAGGGAAGGGGGAAATAATTTAAAAATAAAGCAAAATTTAAAATTGGGTCAATCAATATTTACTTCTGGAACACCATACAATAAAGGGTTTATTTATTGACATTTCTCTATTACTTGCAACAATAGCAATGTTATTCTTGGGCACGCACCAGTGATGTTACAGATACTATGGAAATCCTATAGATCATCCTTATAGGATAATGTCCTGGTATTTTTAATTTCATCTTTCAACTGAGCATGTGGATCTCAGAGAGGCTAAAGTAGTCTGCCGGAGGCCACACACAGCGGGCAGGTGACTATCAGGACTCCAATATCAAAGAATTTGCCTGGACTAGTACTAGAATTAGAGCTGAGGTAAGTCATACCTCGCCTCTCCCACCCTAGACTGATGGTTGCTCTCCATTTGCAGCTCCAAGGGTGGTCATCATGATTATAATCTTGGAGTGGCATCAAAGACAGGGTGGCCCTGTGGATTCAACTGCAGGTGGAGCAAAGCAAATAAAGTGAGTGTTCACTTTCAGCCTTTATGGGAATCTTTTCATCTTCAAAGTCTTTTGTGAATATTAAACAATTAATCCTGCTGGAAGCGCTAGGCACAGGGGAAAGTGAAGTTTCCATTAATGTTGAAAAATTCCTATTGCTATAAAGGAACTATTGCCTTTCAGACCTGGTTACAAGACTAGCAGCTTTTCCACAGGCATGAAGCACACTTCCATGAAGCACACTTCCATTCCTACGTTTCTTGCAGATGGATGCAGGAGCTGGGAGACATCGAAACCCTGATGCTTTTTAAGTATCTTTGAGGAGTTATAAAGCTTTGCAAGTTTTGTGGCCCCAACACATGTAGACAAGCATAGATGCATGCACACAGACATATGCAAATGCACATAAATCCATAATTTCAATGAGAAATCATAGAACTTGATAGTCAATATGTGTATCAGTAGGTGGATACTACTCTAGTAAATGTCACAAAGAGGAGACTTTTTAGTTATAGCTAAAGTCATAACAATGCTGTTGTTTCTATGGTGCATTTGTTAGTATTCATATTCATATTTGATGTAGTAGTCTCTATGGCCAGCACAATTGCTTACTAACTGAAAAACTAATAAAGGGATAATTCAATTGTTTAGGGCACCTTGTACTATACTTCAGGACTATCCTACTTCTTTGTGACTACCAGGGCAATGTGTGCTAAACATGTCTGCTAAACCTCATCCAGCTGCTTGTTAAAAATCACAAGTCAGCATGATAGACTCTCATCCAGTAGTTCAAGAATATGTCTGGGAATATAATTTTAAGTGTTTACTTTTATTAGTATGTGTGTGTGAGAGAGAGACAGAGAGAGATACAGAGACAGAGACACACACATACACACACACACACAGAGAGAGAGAGAGAGAGAGAGAGAGAGAGAGAGAGAGAGAGAAACATTTGAGTATTTTGCCTAAGTTAGATGAGTATTCTGACTCTTGCAGTTAAAAGCACCATAAGTACATAACACTGATTCACAGACATAGAAGAAATGATAGGAATAGAAAACCCTAGTCTATATTTACCACTTCTATTATGACACAGGGTAATATACGTCCTTATATATCCCCACCCACCTTTATGATATTCAACTTGGTTAATATGGGCTTTAGAAAATTTACTACACCATTAATCTGTATAGTGCACACACAACTGAACACATTAAGGCTTTATAGAGTTTATGTTCTATTTAAAGACAGGATTTTAAAATGAATAGTTGCTGTTAAATCCATAGTAGTAGCCCTAATGACAGTTCATGAAAAGTGCCGTTTCTGATTTAGGAGATATAATCAGAGAGGAAAAGGCATGTGAGGGTTTTGTATTTTTTGTTTTTTTAACTTTGGGAGGAATTTACTATACAGTTAAAAAGTTATAGGGAATCATGAAAATGGAGGACATACAAAATCATAAACATGGATGACACTTGCGGATGCAAGTATGTATTAGGTAGACAAGTACACAAGAGGAGCTGGGAAGGAGTGATTTTTCATCGTTGGACATTTACACAGTAGCCACGAATGATGATGAAGAGGAAGCCAGGACACACTGTTTTGGCTACTTGGGGTCACTTTAATGAAGTAATTTGTTCTTGCTCAACTGGTTTTTCAGCTAAATTACTTTGCAAAACCTGAATTATTTGTGAGGTTGCTCAAGTCTGGCCATATGTATTGTGTGTCACTCAGAGATATTCTTTCGCATATAAATTCCTAAGCTAATAGATGCCTTCTGTTATTAATAATTTGTTTTATTCCAGATTTTTCTTTAAGTTATGCTCTTTTGCTTTGAACTAACCATTCTTTAAGCTTTCATGCAATCTCCCTTCTCCTTACTAATTTACAGATATAATGATCAATTTTGAACTTATTTCTAAAGATTTATTTTATTTGTGTATGTATGTATGTATGTATGTATGTATGTATGTATGTACAATGCTGCATGTATATATGCTTTCTGTGTGTGTGTGAGTGTGTGTGTACATGTAATGCTATGTTTATATATGCTCTGTGTGTGTTTGTGCATACGTGTTTCTGCAGAGGACTGAAGAATGCATCAGACTCCTGGAAGCTAGACAATGATTTGGGAGAGAGAAAAGCTGAAGGCAGCAAGATGAGATGAAAGGTCATTGCAGAGTGTAAGAGACGTAAGTACTGTGGGTGGAATGGGGAGGAAAATGAGGGTGGTTTGGGCCAGGAGCCACCATACATGTGAGATGGCCTGAGCAAAGGTACTGTGGGAGAGGGTAAATCAAAAATCAGGTAGAATATGTTCTGAGCAATGTTTTTGTGTGTAAATTCTTAAGCTACAATTGGAATTTAATTTCTAGACTCCATAAATTTACAGTGTGCTTCCTTGGCCCATCCCCATACCATCACTCCTAAGCTCACTGAAACAGCTAAATAATTAAATCCTGAAATGCTTTTAGGATATGCTTTGTTGTTGAAACACATCTGCTACATGTTGGGCGAGCCCTTCCCAGCAGATGTTCTTTTCCTTTGGCTTGTTTGTTTATCTATGGAAACGAATACCTTCAACATCCTTCCCTGCTAAGTTTAATAAAAAAGAATTCTTCCCACACTCCTCTTCTTCACTCTGCCCCTCATGGTCCTTTATCAAACTACTAAAGACATATGCTGTGCAGCTAATTACTTTCCCCTTAGTGCAGTGCATTGTTGCAAGAGAAGGCTACCCCTGCCTCTGAAGAGAACTCACTGGAACTCATTTGCACATGATCCTCTCTAGCCGAAATAAATAAATAAATAAAAAGAAAAAGAAAAAAAAACCCAACAGAGTGTTTTTAGTGGAAACCGGAGGCCCTGAGACTATGGATTCTCTCAGTAGTCAAGTGCAATACAATCTTTTCTTCGAGAAGTTAACAAGTACTTTTAAAGTATGACCTGCCAACTAAAATCTTGATATCGCAAATAACAATCCAAAATCAGAGACTGTAGAATTTGATAATAAGAGAAAACATAGTTTTTTTGCCTTTCTATTTTTCTTCTTTAAAAAAAAATGCAATTCAGGCAAGATTAGGTGTCTTAGGAAAGCAAGCAGGCACACAGTCTTTGATAGGCACTTTATAAGGATCATGGCCACAAGGAGATTTAATAAACATCAGGAGATGCTATAATCTCTGAATTAACTAGAACCTCCTGGTTAAAGAGCCTCTAGGGAACCAGTAAGAGAGGCATTTTTTTTTCATACTCTGCACAAAGATGGCCAAAACTATATTGACTCAATAAAAAGACATAACTAAGTCACCTTTGAAATATAGATGAGGAGGAAGAAAAAGAAATTTTAATTAACCCAAATGTGGTATCATGTAGTAGCATGAGAAGCCATGAAGAATATCTTTAAGGTATGTGGCAATGTCATTATATCCAAACAGGAAAAGTAGTATATATACTTCTTTTATCTTTGTATATAGTAAAGGTGAGAAAAGTATTTACTTCCATATGGAGTCACACTCAATGCCACTAAAGCCTAAGAAAATGAGATTTTAATTATGGTTTATTTTCCTTAACATCATTTAGCTTATATTTTGTGGATTAATGTCCTATTAAGCACACATTATATTCTAAAAGGAAGCTAGTCTACATTTAATTCCCACGGGAAGAACATGTTTTTCCTCACACCCAACCATCTGTAGGATAGTCCCTCCCATACTTGAAATTCCTGTTGTTGCTGGGATGTGTCTGCAGATCAATTTGTCTGCAACCCTGATCAGTTGTGCTTGGTGCCCCCTTTGCATCGCTCTAGTCAGGTCTTTGTGTGAGGACATATATTCTCTCAAGTCCTCATCACTGCTTGTTGAATTTATCTTTCTTCTTCTTTCCTTTTAGGGTAAAGCAGTTACCCATAAAAGGGCATCAGAGTCAAAGTTACAGGCAGTTGAGTGCTGCCCAATGTGGGTGTTGGAACCAAACCTGGGTCCTCTGCAAGACCAGTACATGTTCTTAACTGGTAAACTACCCCTCTAGCTCCCAACTCCTGTCTTCATGTTTTTGTTCTTCCTGAGTTTCCTCTGCCATTCTGATGTGCTTCCCACATTCTCATCATCTCTGCCCCATCTTATTTAAACTTTGAGTTCATGTGTTCCAAGGTCATGATTATGTTCTTCCTTCCTTCCTTCCTTCCTTCCTTCCTTCCTTCCTTCCTTCCTTCCTTCCTTCCTTTCCTTTCCTTTCTTCCTCACAACCTTGCTCACTTCTCATTTCTTTTTCTCTCAGTCTGCTTTTTCTCTGAGATATTTTGCTCATATTAAAAACTCTGTGTGTGTGTGTGTGTGTGTGTGTGTGTGTGTGTGTGTGTGTGTGCAAGTGTGCACGTGTGCACGTGCGCGCGCATGCGCGCACACATGTGCCCTCGCAGCTTGTTGAGTATTCCAGATGATGTTTAATTTTTATGTGACATTACAATGTAGCATTTAAAACATCAATTCTGATGGTTTCTTAATTACCTCCACTGAAAGTTGAATGGAATAAATCATCTCTGGGTTGCATTTCTCTTAAGTTCCTACCCATTTTTCTATTTCTGGTTTTTCATCTTTGACAACTGAGGGCAGGGTAAGAGGCAAATCTCCTTTCCTAAGACCACAGTTTCAGGCTGTTTGTAACTGGCTCAGTTCTTTTTCATTGAGCTGGGGTTGTTTCCATCTCTAAGGAACACCTGATAATATTTTGTCTAATCTCCAGCATTTATGCTGGAGTATATTCAATTAAATTTAAAATTACTAAGAATACTTCCAAGATTCAAGCCATTTTCAAGGGAAGTGAGCATCTGTCCCATTCAGTGTCTTCATGGGCAGCATGAGGACTGAAGGACACCACTATGTTTCGAGCTGCTGGCATGCCATATGCCATTTCAAACTGGAAGCTACCCAGCCATTAGCATCTGTTCAATGTTTAGGCCATGGTTGGCAGCCTACATCCTAATGAACTTTTGGAATAAAACCCAGTTCATAATGCAAGAAATAAACACAATCTTAATTATCTAATTTCTCTTACAATCGTTCATATTTTAGTTCTAAACTAAAAATTACAACATGCAATTGTGAAAAGGGAACTAGAATTTTGGATTAATTTACATTTTATAATTACAAATTGAAGGTGACAGAAAAAAAACTGGATAAAACAATAATAAAATTCTATTCTGTCCCCACATCTGTGTTTCTTCTTTAGAGATGAAAAGTTAAGAGAAAAAGACTGGGGTTCAACTATGTGTTCAGCAATACAGGGTCATAATGCAAGAAGCAGATCTTGCCCAGAAAATGCAAGACTGACTGAATTCAGAAGGCAAAATTCTGCTACTGATAACATCATCTCCAGGCTCAAGGTATGCCAAAGGGATTCATCTCAAACTTCTTGTATGCCAATGACTGTGAGTTAGAGTTCCGCCTTGGGGTTCTTAATGTCTCATGGGAAGTTCTTATTCTTGCTTGTCTAGTCTCTTCTTTCTTTTAACTTGATTTTGAACTTTGAACTTGTCATGGTCAGAGATGGCTTGGGAAACAAACAAGATCTTTCCTGAAGAGATCCTTCTGCTCTCATTGAATATGCAGTCCTTATCTTTCCAGGAGACATGCATTAGTGCCATTAAGTTTTTCATTTTGTTATGAAATCAGCATTTTGCAGCTGATACTGCCTTTCCCATTGTTTTTACATGTAAGATTTGGGAATTTGCATTGTTCATATGGTTAGGCAGGAATGAAGGAATGGCAGATACAAATTTAAAGAGGAAAGAGAGACTGTAGTTGACTCATACTTCTGCAGAGGAACTAAAAGGATCTGAAACTCAATAAGGATTGGAAACAAAATGATAATCTTTCTCTAGAATGACCTAGGAAGTGGGCATATTGCACACTTATAACTGCAGGGCTCAGTACAAGATGAAGGAAGTATAAGTTTGAGGCTAGGTTGTGCTACAAAGCTACAGCATGAAAAGTGTAAGAAGGAAGGAAGGAAGAAAGAAAAGAATGAAAAATGGAGACTGGCGTGGTGTCCTGGGCACAGACTCTCATGTACATTGATTTATCAAATTGTTGTTAGTATTGTACAGACTGAGTGGCTTCCCTGACCATCTTTGATGTTTAGTGTTCTCATTTGGTTATAAAAGAAAAAAGAACCATTCTGGAGGCCGCCCTTTTCTCTGTTGCTTCCTTCTCTGGGCGGAGCTAAGGTTTGATGTAACACCATTCCCCTGCCCTTGTTTTGATGGCCTGGGCTTTTTAAAGTTTTGCACGGAGTATACTGCCTGTGCTAATGCCATAAAGTGTCTCCTCAGTGCTCTCCTACAGCATTTTGGGGGTTTTAAATTTAAGTCTGAAGATCATTTTTGTTTGTCTCTGCATATATGAGAGAGAGGGATCCAGTTTTCTTCTTTTGCAACTGCACAAGAAGCTTTCCTCATAGGAGAAGATGTGCAGACTGTACATCTGAGAGGTATTGGAGTGTCATTTATATATATATATATATATATATATATATATATATATATATATATATAGTGTGTGTGTGTGTGTGTGAGTGTAATTCAACTCATTATCAAAAAAGCAGGAAGTCCAACATGACATGGATAAATGAACTGCATAGGAATTTTTCAAAATAAGACATGGAAACATGGAAATGGCAAAAACAAACAACAAACAAGCAAACAGAAAATCCAGCATATGGAACAATGGACACCATATGAAACATCATGAGAATGCCAACCAAATCCACAATGAGAATTTATTTTGCCACAATTAGAGTTTCTATTGTAAAAGACAAATAAAAGACAATAAGTGTTGGTGAGGCAGTGGACAAAAGAGAATCTTTTCACAGTGTTGTTTGGGATATCTGTTAGTGTAGTCATTGTGACCTAGCTGGTCATCAGTGGGAGGAGAGGCCCTTGGTCTTGTGAAGGTTCTATGTCCCAGTATAGGGGAATGCCAGGGCCAGGAAGTGGGAATGGGTGGGTTAGTGAGCGGGGGTGGGGTGGGGTGGGGGGGGAGAGATAGTGGATTTTTAGAGGGAAACTAGGAAAGGGGACAAATAAAGAAAATATCTAATAAAAAATGAAAAAAAGGAATATAGATAGATAAATAAAATTGAAAATGGAGCTAGCATAGGACACAGACATCACTCTTCTTGATACTTGCCCAGAGGAAATGATGTCAGTATGTAAATGAGACACCAGCATTCCTATGTTTATTGCAATAGGGTTCACAGTGTATAGTGAACCTAGCCAATTATCGGTGAATGAATGACTGAGCAAATATGGCCCACACACAGAAAGGAGAATGCCTATTCACCCACTACAGAGACTGGAATCCTGGAGGGGTTTTAAGCTAATTAAATAAAGTAGGCACAGAAAGACAGACCCCATACATAAGCTTAAAGCATTGACCTCTTGAAGCAGAGTAGAATGGTGCTTATCAGGAACTAGAGTGTTGAGGGTAAGGGGAGAGGACAAGCACTGGCCAAAAGACACATAATTACAGTCAGATGGAAGGCAATCTCAGCAGGCCAATTTTTATAGCAATAGGACTGTGGCTAATGCTACACGTTCTGTTCTTAAGAAATATAAAGTGAGTGAGTGGAAAAATAGCTACCTGAACTGACATTTATAAGAACACTATAAGTCACATTTATGAAAACACTATACAATAATCTTTGTCAGCTTAACACTATAATAAAATGTTTTAAATTAGTAACTAATGGTTTTTATGGAACTTGTTACCATCATCCAATCTGGTGATATCTGAGGAATCGGCAGGCATTGGGCATAGGATTGTCCTTGTAGTATGAATATAAGCAAGGGCCCCAGCTTCTACCAACTCACACTGGAGGACAACCTCACAAGTTCCTTCCATGAATCCCTTTATGATTTAAGCGCAACAACAAAGAAAGATCAGAATGAGATGGAGGGATGAACCACTAATAATTTTTTTATTTAGACCATTTCTTTAATATGCATGCATGTATAAGACACACCCTAATTTTTCTCATAGTCCACACCTGTCAACTTCTATCCGATACTGACTCCTTTCCTACATGTGTGCTTTCTGTTTTGAGATACAATGAGTTGTACAAAAGCTGGCTTTGTGACCATGAATTTGGAACTATCCTCTAGAGTGTGGTGAACTCACCAGTGAGCACACAGCTGAAGACAAAGACTCCTTCTCTCTCAGAATCCTTCAGTGGCTAATACTTCAACCGGAAGATAAATTCATGAGTTCCCCCCTGGACCCATCCTAATTCCCCAAGCCCGGGAAGGTAACTATAGCTTCTCTGATAAACCCATACTTGTTAATGAACAGTTATAGGAAGTTATCAGAGGTAAGAGAAGGTTTCTTTATGTATCTTTATAAATCTGATGGTAACTAAGGGAGAGTCAGTTTTCTTCAGCAATATGGATCCCTAGAAACTTGCCAGTGCTCTAATGGATGGCCCTCGACCCATGCGCATTATTGCAGCAATAAACAGATTCAATGGAGAAAAAAGCACACTCATGTGTGAGAAGAGAGAGAGGGAGAGAGAGAGAGAGAGAGAGAGAGAGAGAGAGAGAGAGAGAGAGAGAGAGAACCTGGGGTAGATTTGCTCAAAACACATTGTATGCATGCATGAAAATTCTCAAATAAACAGTCAATACATTTAATGTATCATTTGTCTTTTTTAGAGCAAAGTCCCAGATAAAGTACTTTCAAAATGTATACAATTTTCAAATAATAAATAAATCTAATGTATCATACATCTTCCTAGGGCAAAGTCTCATAGAAAGTGCTTTCGAAATGTACCTGTAGGGTATGGATCATAGTTGTTTGGCTTCGTCATGGCTGCTGCAAGTCTGAAAGTGTGCATTGTGGGCTCCTGGAATTGGGGATCAGCTATTGCAAAAATAATTGGGACTAACGTCAAGAACCAGCAGAAGTTCCCCTCCACAGTCAAGATGTGGGTCTCTGAAGAAGCAGAGAACAGGGGGAAGCTGACAGATATCATAAATCACTCCCACAAAAACGTCAAATGTCTCCCAGGACACAAGCTGCCAGAAAATGTGGTTTCGGTCCCAAATCTCAGTGGGGCAGTGCAGGATGCAGGCCTGCTGGTGTTCACCACCCCACACAAGCTCATTCACAAAATCTGTAATGAGATTACTGGCAGGGTGCCCAAGAAGGCTCTCCGTATTATCCACACAGAGGGCATAGATGAGGGCCCAGGAGGGCTGATGCTCAGCTCTGACATCATTCGAGAGAAGATAGGGATGGACGTCAGCGTGCTGATGGGGGCTAATACAGTCAGAGTGGTGGCCGCTGGGGAGTTTTGTGAGACTACCATTGGTAGCAAAGTCATTCAGAATGGCATTCTCTTCAAAGAGCTGCTACAGACCCCCAACTTCTGCATCACTGTGGTGGATGATGCTGATGATGTGGAACTCTGCGGAGCACTAAAACACATTGTTGCTATGGGAACCACCTTCTGCGATGGCCTCCACTGTGGGAACAATGGTAAGGCTGCCATCACCCACCTTGGTCTTGTAGAACTGGTCACTTTCACTAGGATCTTCTGCAAGAGCCAGGTGTCTATGGCCACCTTCCTTGAGAGTTGTGGCTTGGCCAACCTCATCACTACCTGCTATAGAGGGAATGACTAAAAAGTAGCTAAGACCTTCCTCAAGACTGGGGAGACTATTAGAAAATTAGAAAAGGAAATGCTGAATGGTCAGGCACTTCAAGGACTTGAGATCTCTGCTTTAGTGTACCAATTCCTCAAGCAGAAGGGGCTTCTAGCTAAATTTCCATGATTCATAACAGTATATTGGATCTGCTATGAAGGCAAACCTCTCACAGAGATATTAACCTGCCTCCTGAGCCATCCTGCACATGTATGACTGGAATTTACCACTGGCAGGGACAACTCAGCCTCACCTATAAGGGGTGAAGGGAGGGAAGAAGAGGGTACATGGACAGACAGATGGACGAAAGGACTCAGAACTTGGAAACAGGAACTTGACAATCAGATGATCTATTTGACTATAATCTTTAATACTGAAGATAAGTGAATTACTACAGTTGTGTTTTGAGTTTCGAGAGGCAGGTAGTTGACTAAGGTACTGGGTATGTATGTTATGAATATGTATGTGTGTTTTTGTTTCTTATCATTTGTATTTCTTTGATCCAAAATGAGGTGTTCTTTTAATGATCAAATTTGAAATTTCTCCACTAGAGTAGCCTATAAGATTGGATCTTTTAAAGATAAATTTTATAGATGAGATCCAAATATATTACTGAAAGGAAGGGTTTCTCTTCTCACTTTCTTGATGTTAAAGCCAACCAGCATTAAAATAGTAGTTATAATGGATAAGTGAATGTTTGTAAAGATTACCACACTTAACTCTTAAAAAGTATCTCAAAACTCACACAGTTAACTACTTGGACTTTTGAACTAATCATGTTTTAACAAGTGATTATTAAATTGATAATCTACTTGCATATTTGTTCTTGCTATAGTTTTCTGTATTTTAAACTTGGCTTTTCTTCATTAGTTGACAGAATAGGCCTTTATAACTACCTAGCAATATCAGAGCTAGCAGAAACCTGATGATTTTGTTATTAAATGAAACTTTTCTGTAAGCACATATCTCTAGGTTCTTAAAACCCTGGAGAAGGCTGCTGTCACTCCTCATGTAAGATGGGGGCATATGCCTTTAATCTTACCCTTTGGAGGCAGAAACAGGATAGTGTCTCTGAATGAGAAGCCATCCTTGTCTGCACAGATAGTTCTATACCACTTAGGGCTACATGGTAAGAACCTATAAAAAACAAAACAAAACAAGCAAACCAACCAAAACAATAGAAAAAACCCAAACAAACAAAACAAAACAAAACAAAACAAAAAAACATGGTTGTACCTGTTCTTGTGGGAAAAAAACAAAACAGAAACCAAATTCACTCTTTTACTCTCTTAAGTGAGACTGACCAATACATCATTGGGCTTTTTTGACCTTGTGCTAGTTAGTTGTGGATGCTATAAGCCACCTCTTCTTCCTGCCAAGGGAGATGTATGTATAACTAAGAGTCCCAAATCAAGCAGTATGGGGTTCACTTTTAGAAATTCAGACTCCTAAGTCTGCCCCGGGCTTCTGGAGTGACACCTGTGTTTCAGCATGACCCTCTCAAGTTTGTAGTGCTCACTATAATTTGAGAATCACTGTGCTAGAGAATGTATTTGAGTATAACCTGCTTTGAACTGTGTTCTATAGGAGACCCTAGATATAATTTGTCTCTGGGTCTAGTGGCTACTTCGGGTCAACACTGAAATGGTTAAATGAATTTGGGAATAGCTGCCTCATAATGTTTAGAAGGTATATCATGGAAACAAAGACACCAGGAGAACCTGTTAAGCTAGCAATTTCCAAACAGACTATGAAGATTATTATTTTTTTTTTTTATCGATCATTCCATTTGTTTACATCTCAATGATGTCCCACTTCCTGGTTACCCTTCCACAAGCTCCTCATCCCACAGTCTTACTCTCCTCCCTCCCCTTTTCTTCTATGAGGTGTTCTCCCATCCACCCATCCTCTCCTGCCCCACCCCTCCAGCATCCTCCTACACTGGGGCATCAAACCTCCACAGGACCAAGGGCCTCCCCTCCCACTGATGTAAGACAAGGCCATCCTCTGCTACCTATGTATCTGGAGTCATAGATCCCTCTCTGAACACTCCTTGGTTGGTGGTCTAATCCCTTGGAGCACTGGGTGGTATGGCTAGATGTTGATGTTCTTCCTATGGGAGAATATTTTTAACAAGGGTATTGGAAGTTTTTAGGGAACACTGATACGAAGTGACCTTCATTTTATGTGAAAAAAAACTAGATGAATAACTGCATATAATGTTGCTTGTTCTATGTAGTCCAGGCTGACCTCAAGCATTTCATATTCTTCCTCTACCTGCTGAGTTGCTTGGATTACGATGAATACCACCATGCCTAATTAATGATATAGACTGGGGCCTTTCAAAGTCCAGTTCTGCCTTAAATCACTGAGTAAGCTTTTAAGTGATGCTTTCAGCTGTAGGCAACCTGAAATGCATGTTACACTTTTAATACTGTGACTAAAGTGGTGAGGACTAGTGTTATCCATGAGTGTTAAAAGAACACTTAAATGTCACACTGTTATGTAACTTTAGTTTGTGAGGTGTTTTAGTTGTCCTTTTCCAACATGGTTTGGCACTGTTTTCCTCTTCTATGCCTAAATGGATTATAAAATATAATTTTGTTGAAATTTTAAGAAGTACTCAAAGAATAATTTTGGAGCACTTTGCAACCCAAGAAAGCAGACATCAGATTACATATTTCCCCAGTCTTAATAATTGCTTTATTTCAATTAATTTTTCTTATTTCCCAATAAATCTTTAAAAATTCTTGTGTATTAATAACAAGGAGTTTTCGATCTATAAAAGGAGTTGTACTTCAACTGCTATGTCTCTGAGGAAGGACAAGGAGTAAACAAAATGTTGGATTTTTCATTCACCTTCCTCTCTGGGGTTTGCTTTTCCAGATCTTTTCTTCATAAATGATCCTTGTCTTAAAGTCTGTTGATGTCCATCTAGAACAGTGGCTCTCAAACTTCCTAATGTTGCAACCCTTTAATGTGGTTTCTCATGTTGTGGTGATCCCCCAACTATAAAGTTAGTTTGTTGCTACTTTATAACTGTAATTTTGCTACTGTTGTGAACTGTAATGTATATATCTGCTATATATCTGATATGCAACCCTCAAAGAGGATATCTGATATGCAACCCTCAAAGAGGATATCTGATATGCAACCCTCAAAGAGGTTGTGACCCAGAGGATGAGAATCACTGAACTAGAATAGGCTTACCATAATCTCTATATGACAGTAAAAGGCAATTTCCTTAACTTTGAAATTCGATAAATGGAGGTAGAAGTTTCTCTGCATCATTTGCTTTTGTAAACATGTATTGATGTAGCCGTGACAGCGGGGAAAGTGACACACAGATTAGAAACTCAATCTATAGAGGTAAAACTCCATCCTTACATTGCTGTTTGCTTCCTTACTACAGTATGGGACAAATTCCTATCTAGCTCCAGGGGATGAAGCTCCATGGTAGTTTGGTAAAGTACCAATGTCCAAGGGTAGTTTCTTAATTAGTTCTGATTGGTTAGCCTCTAACTTATACATATACTGCATTTATTTACTAACAATAGGTGGGTATATGATGCAATGACTTAATTTAATAAACATTTAACTTCTCAAAAATGAAAGCAAATAAGTGCACCTTTAATAGCTGTTCCCACAGAGCATCAAGGGTCTCATTGGAGATGAAGAAAGATGCCAGCACCAAAATCAACATCAGTAAGCTTTGGTTGTACACTGGCTCACTCATTGCTAAGGGCTTTATGTTTGATTCTGTTTTCATTTATTCATAAAATGTTCATGTCTTGTCTCATTTATTGCTTTATGGTCCAGAGCTCTTAACACTCTATCTTGAACCCAGTATTATACCTGATAAATATGTATTGAGTGAAAAAAATGCATGAATGAAGATGATGCACGAGTGTGGATAACTAATGGGATTATATTGAAAAGCCTGGAAGAAATAAAGTCCCGAGACTCCTTTTCCCATCTCAGACAGAGATAGAATTTCAGGAAAATAGAATGTCTTTGATGCCTTTATGTATTAGGGTTGTAAGAGTTAAATATTGATAAGTTATCAATGAGTGTTACTTGGTAATGTTATGAATGATCAAGAATCTTTCATTAATATAGATGACACTTAATTATAATTTTCAGAGAAACATGATAGATTTTATTGACATGTCAGCCATCTATTCAAAAACAAAGCTGTGGCATTCTTCTGGCACTATGGAAGACATTACTTTTGCAGTGGCCTTTGAAAGCCTGGAGCTTGAATGTAAGATTACTCTGCCCCTTCCATGGCAGTTGTAGATGCAAGACACCTGGACCTGGACAATGTGTCTGGAATCCAGGCTTGCTAGAAGCAAGAGGATGACTGAAGCCATTGACTTCACTCTGAACTAAAGATGTCTAAGTTCCAGACCTGAGAAAATAAATTGCCATCTGGGTGAGCAGTGTACACATGGATGGGTCGCTCTTGCTCTATGTAAGCCACAGATTTCAACTCGTGACCCAGGTGGAAAGTGTTCTAATGTGGTGAGTAGTGGTACCATCTTCATGACCTACAGGGTCCAGGCTACCCATATTCAGCTGACGATCTTACTGGACTAGCGCTTCAGAATGTTGACACACTATTCCTCATGCTTTGAGCTGAACTTTTCAAGATTACATCTGTGGATGTACACTATGGGACTCAAGAGGGAAGATGTTTGGTTACTGGAGCATAATGTAATGAAGAATGTTACTATGTAGCACTTTTCTTTGGAGAGACCAAGTCAATAGTTGAGCTCACAGGAACTTAACAGAAAGAAAAGCAGCCCATTTCACACTACCTTCAACAGAAAATATAGCTTTCAGGACTTTCATTGAGAGCTCTAGTCATAGATGGTAACCTCCTGACTCCTGCAGATAAGGTAAACCCAGGAAGCATGCACTGTTTTCAGACCTTCATAACATGTCCTTTCAGCCCACTTTCTGCCTTCTGCACTGATGGGTTCACTGCCCCAGCAATGCACACTGCATCAGAATCAGGACAACAAACAAGAAATACATGGATCCTTCTCCAATGATAGGTTCTCAGGTTCCACATCATTTCAGGTTGAAAATGAGTGGGGTGCAAGCTGTCTAGTTGTTACTTAAAAAGAAGGCAGAGGAGTGGTCGCCATCTTGGTCCGAGACCCGCCGAACTTAGGAAATTAGTCTGAACAGGTGAGAGGGTGCGCCAGAGAACCTGACAGCTTCTGGAACAGGCGGAAGCACAGAGGCGCGGAGGCAGCACCCTTTGTGGGCCGGGGACAGCCAGCCACCGTCCGGACCGGAGGACAGGTGCCCGCCCGGCTGGGGAGGCGGCCTAAGCCACAGCAGCAGCGGTCGCCATCTTGGTCCGAGACCCGCCGAACTTAGGAAATTAGTCTGAACAGGTGAGAGGGTGCGCCAGAGAACCTGACAGCTTCTGGAACAGGCAGAAGCACAGAGGCGCTGAGGCAGCACCCTGTGTGGGCCGGGGACAGCCGGCCACCTTCCGGACCGGAGGACAGGTGCCCACCCGGCTGGGGAGGCGGCCTAAGCCACAGCAGCAGCGGTCGCCATCTTGGTCCCGGGACTCCAAGGAACTTAGGAATTTAGTCTGCTTAGGTGAGAGTCTGTACCACCTGGGAACTGCCAAAGCAACACACTGTCTGAGAAAGGTCCTGTTTTGGGCCTTCTTCTTCGGCCAGGAGGAGGTCCAAATACAAGATATCTGCGCACCTTCCCTGTAAGAGAGCTTGCCAGCAGAGAGTGCTCTGAGCACTGAAACTCAGAGGAGAGAATCTGTCTCCCAGGTCTGCTGATAGACGGTAACAGAATCACCAGAAGAACAATCTCTAAACAGAGTCAACTATAACTACTAACTCCAGAGATTACCAGATGGCGAAAGGTAAACGGAGGAATCTTACTAACAGGAACCAAGACCACTCACCATCACCAGAACCCAGCACACCCACTTCGCCCAGTCCAGGGAACCCCAACACACCTGAGAACCTAGACCTAGATTTAAAAGCATATCTCATGATGATGGTAGAGGACATCAAGAAGGACTTTAATAAATCACTTAAAGAAATACAGGAGAACACTGCTAAAGAGTTACAAGTCCTTAAAGAAAAACAGGAAAACACAATCAAACAGGTAGAAGTCCTTACAGAAAAAGAGGAAAAAACATACAAACAGGTGATGGAAATGAACAAAACCATACTAGACCTAAAAAGGGAAGTAGACACAATAAAGAAAACTCAAAGCGAGGCAACACTAGAGATAGAAACCCTAGGAAAGAAATCTGGAACCATAGATTTGAGCATCAGCAACAGAATACAAGAGATGGAAGAGAGAATCTCAGGTGCAGAAGATTCCATAGAGAACATCGGCACAACAATCAAAGAAAATGGAAAATGCAAAAAGATCCTAACTCAAAATATCCAGGAAATCCAGGACACAATAAGAAGACCAAACGTACGGATAATAGGAGTGGATGAGAATGAAGATTTTCAACTCAAAGGTCCAGCAAACATCTTCAACAAAATTATTGAAGAAAACTTCCCAAATCTAAAGAATGAGATGCATATGAACATACAAGAAGCCTACAGAACTCCAAATAGACTGGACCAGAAAAGAAATTCCTCCCGACACATAATAATCAGAACATCAAATGCACTAAATAAAGATAGAATACTAAAAGCAGTAAGGGAAAAAGGTCAAGTAACATATAAAGGCAAGCCTATCAGAATTACACCAGATTTTTCACCAGAGACTATGAAAGCCAGAAGAGCCTGGACAGATGTTATACAGACACTAAGAGAACACAAACTGCAGCCCAGGCTACTATACCCAGCCAAACTCTCAATTATCATAGAGGGAGAAACCAAAGTATTCCACGACAAAACCAAATTCACGCATTATCTCTCCACGAATCCAGCCCTTCAAAGGATAATAACAGAAAAAAACCAATACAAGAACGGGAACAACGCCCTAGAAAAAACAAGAAGGTAATCCCTCAACAAACCTAAAAGAAGACAGCCACAAGAACAGAATGCCACCTTTAACAACTAAAATAACAGGAAGCAACAATTACTTTTCCTTAATATCTCTTAACATCAATGGTCTCAACTCGCCAATAAAAAGACATAGACTAGCAAACTGGCTACACAAACAAGACCCAACATTTTGCTGCTTACAGGAAACTCATCTCAGAGAAAAAGATAGACACTACCTCAGAATGAAAGGCTGGAAAACAATTTTCCAAGCAAATGGTATGAAGAAACAAGCAGGAGTAGCCATCCTAATATCTGATAAGATTGACTTCCAACCCAAAGTCATCAAAAAAGACAAGGAGGGACACTTCATTCTCATCAAAGGTAAAATCCTCCAAGAGGAACTCTCAATTCTGAATATCTATGCTCCAAATACAAGAGCAGCCACATTCACTAAAGAAACTTTAGTAAAGCTCAAAGCACACATTGCGCCTCACACAATAATAGTGGGAGACTTCAACACACCACTTTCACCAATGGACAGATCATGGAAACAGAAACTAAACAGGGACACACTGAAACTAACAGAAGTGATGAAACAAATGGATCTGACAGATATCTACAGAACATTTTATCCTAAAACAAAAGGATATACCTTCTTCTCAGCACCTCATGGTACCTTCTCCAAAATTGACCACATAATAGGTCACAAATCAGGCCTCAACAGATTCAAAAATATTGAAATTGTCCCATGTATCCTATCAGATCACCATGCACTAAGGCTGATCTTCAATAACAAAATAAATAACAGAAAGCCAACATTCACATGGAAACTGAACAACACTCTTCTCAATGATACCTTGGTCAAGGAAGGAATAAAGAAAGAAATTAAAGACTTTTTAGAGTTTAATGAAAATGAAGCCACAACGTACCCAAACCTTTGGGACACAATGAAAGCATTTCTAAGAGGGAAACTCATAGCTATGAGTGCCTTCAAGAAAAAACGGGAGAGAGCACATACTAGCAGCTTGACAACACATCTAAAAGCTCTAGAAAAAAAGGAAGCAAATTCACCCAAGAGGAGTAGACGGCAGGAAATAATCAAACTCAGGGGTGAAATCAACCAAGTGGAAACAAGAAGAACTATTCAAAGAATTAACCAAACGAGGAGTTGGTTCTTTGAGAAAATCAACAAGATAGATAAACCCTTAGCTAGACTCACTAAAGGGCACAGGGACAAAATCCTAATTAACAAAATCAGAAATGAAAAGGGAGACATAACAACAGATCCTGAAGAAATCCAAAACACCATCAGATCCTTCTACAAAAGGCTATACTCAACAAAACTGGAAAACCTGGACGAAATGGACAAATTTCTGGACAGATACCAGGTACCAAAGTTGAATCAGGATCAAGTTGACCTTCTAAACAGTCCCATATCCCCTAAAGAAATAGAAGCAGTTATTAATAGTCTCCCAGCCAAAAAAAGCCCAGGACCAGACGGGTTTAGTGCAGAGTTCTATCAGACCTTCAAAGAAGATCTAACTCCAGTTCTGCACAAACTTTTTCACAAGATAGAAGTAGAAGGTATTCTACCCAACTCATTTTATGAAGCCACTATTACTCTGATACCTAAACCACAGAAAGATCCAACAAAGATAGAGAACTTCAGACCAATTTCTCTTATGAACATCGATGCAAAAATTCTTAATAAAATTCTCGCTAACCGAATCCAAGAACACATTAAAGCAATCATCCATCCTGACCAAGTAGGTTTTATTCCAGGGATGCAGGGATGGTTTAATATACGAAAATCCATCAATGTAATCCATTATATAAACAAACTCAAAGACAAAAACCACATGATCATCTCGTTAGATGCAGAAAAAGCATTTGACAAGATCCAACACCCATTCATGATAAAAGTTCTGGAAAGATCAGGAATTCAAGGCCAATACCTAAACATGATAAAAGCAATCTACAGCAAACCAGTAGCCAACATCAAAGTAAATGGAGAGAAGCTGGAAGCAATCCCACTAAAATCAGGGACTAGACAAGGCTGCCCACTTTCTCCCTACCTTTTCAACATAGTACTTGAAGTATTAGCCAGAGCAATTCGACAACAAAAGGAGATCAAGGGGATACAAATTGGAAAAGAGGAAGTCAAAATATCACTTTTTGCAGATGATATGATAGTATATATAAGTGACCCTAAAAATTCCAACAGAGAACTCCTAAACCTGATAAACAGCTTCGGTGAAGTAGCTGGATATAAAATTAACTCAAACAAGTCAATGGCCTTTCTCTACACAAAGAATAAACAGGCTGAGAAAGAAATTAGGGAAACAACACCCTTCTCAATAGCCACAAATAATATAAAATATCTCGGCGTGACTCTAACGAAGGAAGTGAAAGATCTGTATGATAAAAACTTCAAGTCCCTGAAGAAAGAAATTAAAGAAGATCTCAGAAGATGGAAAGATCTCCCATGCTCATGGATTGGCAGGACCAACATTGTAAAAATGGCTATCTTGCCAAAAGCAATCTACAGATTCAATGCAATCCCCATTAAAATTCCAACTCAATTCTTCAACGAATTAGAAGGAGCAATTTGCAAATTCATCTGGAATAACAAAAAACCGAGGATAGCAAAAACTCTTCTCAAGGATAAAAGAACCTCTGGTGGAATCACCATGCCTGACCTAAAGCTTTACTACAGAGCAATTGTGATAAAAACTGCATGGTACTGGTATAGAGACAGACAAGTGGACCAATGGAATAGAATTGAAGACCCAGAAATGAACCCACACACCTATGGTCACTTGATCTTCGACAAGGGAGCCAAAACCATCCAGTGGAAGAAAGACAGCATTTTCAACAATTGGTGCTGGCACAACTGGTTGTTATCATGTAGAAGAATGCGAATCGATCCATACTTATCTCCTTGTACTAAGGTCAAATCTAAGTGGATCAAGGAACTTCACATAAAACCAGAGACACTGAAACTTATAGAGGAGAAAGTGGGGAAAAGCCTTGAAGATATGGGCACAGGGGAAAAATTCCTGAACAGAACAGCAATGGCTTGTGCTGTAAGATCGAGAATTGACAAATGGGACCTAATGAAACTCCAAAGTTTCTGCAAGGCAAAAGACACTGTCTATAAGACAAAAAGACCACCAACAGACTGGGAAAGGATCTTTACCTATCCTAAATCAGATAGGGGACTAATATCCAACATATATAAAGAACTCAAGAAGGTGGACCTCAGAAAATCAAATAACCCCCTTAAAAAATGGGGCTCAGAACTGAACAAAGAATTCTCACCTGAGGAATACCGAATGGCAGAGAAGCACCTGAAAAAATGTTCAACATCCTTAATCATCAGGGAAATGCAAATCAAAACAACCCTGAGATTCCACCTCACACCAGTGAGAATGGCTAAGATCAAAAATTCAGGTGACAGCAGATGCTGGCGAGGATGTGGAGAAAGAGGAACACTCCTCCATTGTTGGTGGGATTGCAGGCTTGTACAACCACTCTGGAAATCAGTCTGGCGGTTCCTCAGAAAATTGGACATAGTACTACCGGAGGATCCAGCAATACCTCTCCTGGGCATATATCCAGAAGAAGCCCCAACTGGTAAGAAGGACACATGCTCCACTATGTTCATAGCAGCCTTATTTATAATAGCCAGAAACTGGAAAGAACCCAGATGCCCCTCAACAGAGGAATGGATACAGAAAATGTGGTACATCTACACAATGGAGTACTACTCAGCTATTAAAAAGAATGAATTTATGAAATTCCTAGCCAAATGGATGGACCTGGAGAGCATCATCCTGAGTGAGGTAACACAATCACAAAGGAACTCACACAATATGTACTCACTGATAAGTGGATACTAGCCCAAAACCTAGGATACCCACGATATAAGATACAATTTCCTAAACACATGAAACTCAAGAAAAATGAAGACTGAAGTGTGGACACTATGCCCCTCCTTAGAAGTGGGAACAAAACACCCATGGAAGGAGTTACAGAAACAAAGTATGGAGCTGAGATGAAAGGATGGACCATGTAGAGACTGCCATATCCAGGGATCCACCCCATAATCAGCTTCCAAATGCTGACACCATTGCATACAATAGCAAGATTTTACTGAAAGGACCCAGATGTAGCTGTCTCTTGTGAGACTATGCCGGGGCCTAGCAAACACAGAAGTGGATGCTCACAGTCAGCTAATGGATGGATCACAGGGCTCCCAATGGAGGAGCTAGAGAAAGTACCCAAGGAGCTAAAGGGATCTTCAACCCTATAGGTGGAACAACATTATGAACTAACCAGTACCCCTGAGCTCTTGACTCTAGCTGCATATGTATCAAAAGATGGCCTAGTCGGCCATCACTGGAAAGAGAGGCCCATTGGACACGCAGACTTTGTGTGCCCCGGTACAGGGGAACGCCAGGGCCAAAGGGGGGGAGTGGGAGGGTAGGGGAGTGGGGGTGGGTGGGTAAGGGGGACTTTTGGTATAGCATTGGAAATGTAAATGAGCTAAATACCTAATAAAAAAAAAAAAAAAAAAAAAAAAAAAAAAAAAAAAAAAAAGAAGGCAGAGCCCATTTAAGTGAATCCAGCTCATCTAGCACTGTCACTAAGCTTGAAAGAACAGTTGTCTCCTGAAAACAAAGTAAAGCTTGACAGCAACACCTTAGCACAAAGAAAGGCCTAGTCCTATATGTCGCAGGATTTGTCCATGACAAAGGACCCTCAGCACTATCTTCATGATGAGCTGGAGACCAAAGCATATACAACTGTTTCCAAGGAGAGTTTGTTAACAGTGATGCAAAAAGCAATGAATACGTAAGACACAGACTTGTTAGACCCCAAAAGAACTCTAATTCTGGGCTAATGCAGGCATGAAGACTTCTTAACAGATTTGAGTAGAATTTAGGATGGCCCTGACGTTCCTTGCCCTGCCTCCAAGAGGGATAATAAGTTCAATATTTTCACAAGTTATGACTCATAATTCAAATTCTAGAAAGATCATCTGACTGACCCTGACTCTTATCTGGGGAAGCACAGATCACTTCATTAACTGTCAAAGTAGATTGAAAAACAGTTTTCCTGAGAACATAGGTTTTCTGCTCTTTTCAAAATCATGCAGTAGATGCAGAATAAGCGAGAACTACAATCTAGTCTTAAATCATGTAATCTTAGATCCTTCAACTCTATGGTTCTAAGGGACTGTGGTCACATTATGTGTGGAATTCCAAAAGCCCGGGGTCTGTGACCTGACTTCGTGTGTTTTTCACTAGAGGAGAAAAATAGCTTAATATTCCTGTCTCATAATGATGACAAATTTCATATTCCAAAGAAAATTAGAAATGTCCATTATCTTCTCTACATGCTTGTAGCATCTCTGGGTAGGAAGACTTCCTTAACATGGAAAGCTGAAAAGATTGAGTGAGGTTGATTAGGCAGACTCTGCACAATCCATCTAAACTATGAGCTTCATATCAATCACTAACCCTTTGCAAATCACTGAATGTTTAGATGTGTCTCATTGCCCTCAAGCTATAGCCTTATTATATTCAAAGATTAAATTTGGTAATAGATGTAATGCCAATAAATGGGCTGCATGTCATGTTAGAGGATAATTGCTTGTTTTAAAAATAATAACAGCATTATAACTCCTACTAACATCCCCACAGTTAATACACAGGCAGGATTCATTCTTCACTGCATAGGTGCAGGGTAAGATCACAAAGACAACTAAGTTCTTCATGCCACTGTTTCTGCTGAAGGAAAGACACACATCAAAAATCAAAGCAAAATGTCACAGAAGTAAAGGGGAGCTCAAAGCCTGACAATCTTACCATTTAGCAAACACTGCAAAGATCTACTAAATCTGTGCAAACAGAGATTCTTATAATGTCAAGAGTAATGATCATAGAGCAAAACACAAAACAAATGAAAAACAAAGGAAATACAACAAAATCTCTTGCATTCTCTTTCCAATCAGAACATCATTTTTAATACTTATGTGTATGTGTGTGAATCACGTAGGTGCGGGAGCCTTCCAAAGCCAGAAGAGGGCATTAGGTTCCCTGGCACTTGAGTGACAGATGGTTCTGAGACATCATGTGTGTTCTGGAAATCTAACCATAATCCTATCTCTACAAGAACGGCAGTGTTCTTAACTGCTGAGCCACCCTTCCAACCTGATTATGTCACTTTTTAAAACATATTTTTCTGTCCCTTATAAAAATACTATTTCTGTGGACACAGGATCAATGAACTATGTCATTCTGTACTACACTAAGCAACCAATGATGGCTCTCAGGACAGGTAATCTCATTTTATTTTCCATATGAATATATTTTTTATAGCAATAGATTGGAATAGAACAGTAACAGGATATCAAAGGAATCAAGGGAATACAAATTGTCACACAGAATAGGTGAAAACTGGACATTCAAAAAGTAGATGACCACTTAGGATAAAGATCACCTTTCAGTCTATAAATGTTTTTTAGGAACCTCAACGTCTTGGGACCAACATGCCAGAAGTTAGACACAAGATTCTGTTACTCTAATGAGATTTAGGCTACCCTTCTAGGTTGATTTATAGGACCCTCAACCACTGGGACAGTATCTATACAGATAATCCTTAATTGATCCTATTTAATGGGGTTTAGTCAGGTTCTTCAGTGATATATTTCAGTTTCTTAGAAATCATTAGACTATTTGGGTCCTATGATTACTGGCATAGTAACATGTATTTAGTTCTCCATTAATCAATGCCTTTGAATCTCAAAGAGGGAGTTACTAGCAAACATACTACATGGATGGAGAATCAGGGCTCAGAGAGATGAAAGCATTGCCCCATTTCACATACTTTAAAAAGTCACCTACAAAGGAAAAGGCTACTTCTAACATTATTATTGCTTTATTCTTTACCCCCTCAAGTGTCAGTTTCATTGCTTTGAGGATGAGATTATCTTTTCTTGTTTCCTAAAATAACAAACACTTTGGTTCCTGATAATAGGTTTTCCAGAGTGCTGAACCCAATGATTCCTATATAAAATTAAAGTTCAGTGAGATAGGAAACCAAACAGAGGTGAAAATATTTCCGGGAGAAGAAAGCCAGGAGTATATCTGGGCTTTGTGCCCATCCTATGAGCCATGCAAAGGGATCATCAGGAAATAAAATGGTAGTATGCTGCCACATTACTGTTAATGGAATTTAACTCACTCTTAATTCAGCAGCAAATAAAAACTTCCATGGTCCTTTGGATCTCTAGCATGCCATTATTTCTGTGATGTATCACTGGCTGACTGTTTTAATCAATTTTGGCATGGATGCAGTCTAGTGAGGTGCAGACCATCTTAATACAATTTACATTTTTCCCAATTACCATTTAATTCATCCGATATTTGCCACGTGGTAAGCCAGTCATGTTCCAGATAGAAGGTCTCTGCTAATTTGTTTTATTTTATAAATAATATTTAGTGCTATCTTTCTTAGTTGAGTAATAATATATGTGTACAAAATGGTATCTTTTAAAATACAGATATTCATAAAACACGAACAAATTCAGAGACAAATAAGATTCATATTATCTGGTGTATGATTTTGTCTTTGATTAAAAATAGACTTTTTCTTATAACATATCCTAATTATAGTTTTTCCTCCAGCTCTCTGCTTCTCCCAGTTCATCGCCAATGCCTTTCCCACCCAGATCAACCCATACTCTGTTTCTCCTTATAAAAGGAAGCGGTATCTAAGGGATAATAATGAAAAATAATAAGAGAGAGAACAAAAACAAATAGAGATGAGATAAAACACAAAAAGAGAAGGAAAATAGCCCAAGAAAAGGCACAAGAAACACATATGACTGCAGAGACATTCAGACACCCAGAAATTCCACTGAAGCACAAAACCAGAAACCATAAAATACCCAACACTGACTAGATGGCCAAGATCCAGAAGCAGGATGGCATGAGAGACATAAGATAGAATGATTCAAGACTGGCAAAGAAAAAAAGTCAATGAAATGATTCCTAATGATATTCTGCTATGCTCATAGATGGGTGCCTAGTCCAATCATCATCACAGAGGTTTCCTCCAGCAGTTGATGAGAGGCAGAGAACCACAGCCAAATATCAAGCCGAGCTCAGAGAACCACACAGAAGAGCGTGAAGAAGAATTACAAGAGCCAGAGGGACAGAGAACACCAGGACAATATGGCCCATAGAGTCAACTAAGCAAGGCTTATAGACCTATGAGACTAACCCCCCCTCACAGAGGGTAAATTGGCAACCAATGACCCTGTACGGGTCTGTGCTAAGCCATCTACATGCATGCTGTGGTTGTTTGACTGGGTGAATCTGACTCTTTTGCCTTCTCTGGCAACCATTTTTCTCCTACTGAGCTCCCTGTCTAGCCTTGATATGAGGGTTTATGTGTAGCCTTATTGCATCTTCTTATGCCATGTTGATATCGTTGGAGGTACTACTCTTTTTTTTTGTAGGGAAATGGAATATCAGTGAACCTGAGGAAGAAGAGAGGTAAGTGGGGTCAGGAGGCATGCACACAGAACAGATGGGTGGACTGGGAGGAAGGGAAGGAGGAAAGGCTGTAGTCAGGATGGGTGTATTGTATGAGAGAGAAGAGTATATATAATTGTTGGGCAATAAATAAATAAATGAAAATATAATTTTTAAAAGAAGAGGAAGAGGACAAGGATCTCTGACATGACATTATGAGATAAGAAATCTACTTCGACAAGGCTACACCTTCTAATAGTTCCAATCTTTATCCAGTGTTTATGGACCAAGTATGCAGACACATGAGTCTTTGGAGGGCATTCCTATTCATACTAATACACTAGCCCATAAGGATGAAGGCTCTCAGTAGATATCAGCTCATTTTTTTTATGTTCAATGACATGTATGGGTATTGTTTTTAGCAATAGTGTATTGTGATCAGCCTTACAGAATAATATGTAGTCTTAACAACTTGGGTTATTTAAGAGTTCCCATGAAAGCCCTTTGACCAAGATCTCAATTAGATGTAAATCATTACCAGTACTGCAGCTTCTTTTGGTCATGAGAGATGGCTGGTTGGGGATTTGTCTCCCTGGTTAGTTCATGATTACATTTATATCACATATATGTATGCATACATTTTAGGAAGCTCCTACTGTGTTCATTTCCATACTATTCTTCAAAGGGCCCTTAATGTTAGTTGTCTCACCTTCATCTCCCTCTATTCTATCCTTTCCTACTTTATCCATTCATAACTGTGTATCCTATTTCCCTTTCCTGGGGAGATCTACTTGTCCTCCCCCAATCCCTTATCCTATGCTTAACCTCTGTGGTTCTATGAATTGTAGTTTACCTGTCATTGATTTAAGAGCTAATATCCACATATAAATGAATACATACCATATTTGCCTTTATGGTTTGTCTTAGGATTATTTTTTTCTTGTTCCATCCATTAAATGTGAATTTCATGATTTAACTTTTTTAACAGCTCAGTAATACTCCATTATGGAAATATACTTATTTTTTTTCTTTTTTTTTTTTTTTTTTTTTTTTTTTTCACTTATTTCACATGGTTTTATTTATTTATTTTTTTTTCCATTTTTTATTAGGTATTTAGCTCATTTACATTTCCAATGCTATACCAAAAGTCCCCCTTACCCACCCACCCCCACTCCCCTACCCACCCACTCCCCCCCTTTGGCCCTGGTGTTCCCCTGTACCGGGGCACACAAAGTCTGCGTGTCCAATGGACCTCTCTTTCCAGTGATGGCCGACTAGGCCATCTTTTGATACATATGCAGCTAGAGTCAAGAGCTCAGGGGTACTGGTTAGTTCATAATGTTGTTCCACCTATAGGGTTGAAGATCCCTTTAGCTCCTTGGGTACTTTCTCTAGCTCCTCCATTGGGAGCCCTGTGATCCATCCATTAGCTGACTGTGAGCATCCACTTCTGTGTTTGCTAGGCCCCGGCATAGTCTCACAAGAGACAGCTACATCTGGGTCCTTTCGATAAAATCTTGCTAGTATATGCAATGGTGTCAGCGTTTGGATGCTGATTATGGGGTGGATCCCTGGATATGGCAGTCTCTACATGGTCCATCCTTTCATCTCAGCTCCAAACTTTGTTTCTGTAACTCCTTCCATGGGTGTTTTGTTCCCACTTCTAAGGAGGGGCATAGTGTCCACACTTCAGTCTTCATTTTTCTTGAGTTTCATGTGTTTAGGAAATTGTATCTTATATCGTGGGTATCCTAGGTTTTGGGCTAGTATCCACTTATCAGTGAGTACATATTGTGTGAGTTCCTTTGTGATTGTGTTACCTCACTCAGGATGATGCTCTCCAGGTCCATCCATTTGGCTAGGAATTTCATAAATTCATTCTTTTTAATAGCTGAGTAGTACTCCATTGTGTAGATGTACCACATTTTCTGTATCCATTCCTCTGTTGAGGGGCATCTGGGTTCTTTCCAGTTTCTGGCTATTATAAATAAGGCTGCTATGAACATAGTGGAGCATGTGTCCTTCTTACCAGTTGGGGCTTCTTCTGGATATATGCCCAGGAGAGGTATTGCTGGATCCTCCGGTAGTACTATGTCCAATTTTCTGAGGAACCGCCAGACTGATTTCCAGAGTGGTTGTACAAGCCTGCAATTCCACCAACAATGGAGGAGTGTTCCTCTTTCTCCACATCCTCGCCAGCATCTGCTGTCACCTGAATTTTTGATCTTAGCCATTCTCACTGGTGTGAGGTGGAATCTCAGGGTTGTTTTGATTTGCATTTCCCTGATGATTAAGGATGTTGAACATTTTTTCAGGTGCTTCTCTGCCATTCGGTATTCCTCAGGTGAGAATTCTTTGTTCAGTTCTGAGCCCCATTTTTTAAGGGGGTTATTTGATTTTCTGAGGTCCACCTTCTTGAGTTCTTTATATATGTTGGATATTAGTCCCCTATCTGATTTAGGATAGGTAAAGATCCTTTCCCAGTCTGTTGGTGGTCTTTTTGTCTTATAGACAGTGTCTTTTGCCTTGCAGAAACTTTGGAGTTTCATTAGGTCCCATTTGTCAATTCTCGATCTTACAGCACAAGCCATTGCTGTTCTGTTCAGGAATTTTTCCCCTGTGCCCATATCTTCAAGGCTTTTCCCCACTTTCTCCTCTATAAGTTTCAGTGTCTCTGGTTTTATGTGAAGTTCCTTGATCCACTTAGATTTGACCTTAGTACAAGGAGATAAGTATGGATCGATTCGCATTCTTCTACATGATAACAACCAGTTGTGCCAGCACCAATTGTTGAAAATGCTGTCTTTCTTCCACTGGATGGTTTTGGCTCCCTTGTCGAAGATCAAGTGACCATAGGTGTGTGGGTTCATTTCTGGGTCTTCAATTCTATTCCATTGGTCCACTTGTCTGTCTCTATACCAGTACCATGCAGTTTTTATCACAATTGCTCTGTAGTAAAGCTTTAGGTCAGGCATGGTGATTCCACCAGAGGTTCTTTTATCCTTGAGAAGAGTTTTTGCTATCCTCGGTTTTTTGTTATTCCAGATGAATTTGCAAATTGCTCCTTCTAATTCGTTGAAGAATTGAGTTGGAATTTTAATGGGGATTGCATTGAATCTGTAGATTGCTTTTGGCAAGATAGCCATTTTTACAATGTTGGTCCTGCCAATCCATGAGCATGGGAGATCTTTCCATCTTCTGAGATCTTCTTTAATTTCTTTCTTCAGGGACTTGAAGTTTTTATCATACAGATCTTTCACTTCCTTCGTTAGAGTCACGCCGAGATATTTTATATTATTTGTGGCTATTGAGAAGGGTGTTGTTTCCCTAATTTCTTTCTCAGCCTGTTTATTCTTTGTGTAGAGAAAGGCCATTGACTTGTTTGAGTTAATTTTATATCCAGCTACTTCACCGAAGCTGTTTATCAGGTTTAGGAGTTCTCTGTTGGAATTTTTAGGGTCACTTATATATACTATCATATCATCTGCAAAAAGTGATATTTTGACTTCCTCTTTTCCAATTTGTATCCCCTTGATCTCCTTTTGTTGTCGAATTGCTCTGGCTAATACTTCAAGTACTATGTTGAAAAGGTAGGGAGAAAGTGGGCAGCCTTGTCTAGTCCCTGATTTTAGTGGGATTGCTTCCAGCTTCTCTCCATTTACTTTGATGTTGGCTACTGGTTTGCTGTAGATTGCTTTTATCATGTTTAGGTATTGGCCTTGAATTCCTGATCTTTCCAGAACTTTTATCATGAATGGGTGTTGGATCTTGTCAAATGCTTTTTCTGCATCTAACGAGATGATCATGTGGTTTTTGTCTTTGAGTTTGTTTATATAATGGATTACATTGATGGATTTTCGTATATTAAACCATCCCTGCATCCCTGGAATAAAACCTACTTGGTCAGGATGGATGATTGCTTTAATGTGTTCTTGGATTCGGTTAGCGAGAATTTTATTAAGGATTTTTGCATCGATGTTCATAAGAGAAATTGGTCTGAAGTTCTCTATCTTTGTTGGATCTTTCTGTGGTTTAGGTATCAGAGTAATAGTGGCTTCATAAAATGAGTTGGGTAGAATACCTTCTACTTCTATCTTGTGAAAAAGTTTGTGCAGAACTGGAGTTAGATCTTCTTTGAAGGTCTGATAGAACTCTGCACTAAACCCGTCTGGTCCTGGGCTTTTTTTGGCTGGGAGACTATTAATAACTGCTTCTATTTCTTTAGGGGATATGGGACTGTTTAGAAGGTCAACTTGATCCTGATTCAACTTTGGTACCTGGTATCTGTCCAGAAATTTGTCCATTTCGTCCAGGTTTTCCAGTTTTGTTGAGTATAGCCTTTTGTAGAAGGATCTGATGGTGTTTTGGATTTCTTCAGGATCTGTTGTTATGTCTCCCTTTTCAGTTCTGATTTTGTTAATTAGGATTTTGTCCCTGTGCCCTTTAGTGAGTCTAGCTAAGGGTTTATCTATCTTGTTGATTTTCTCAAAGAACCAACTCCTCGTTTGGTTAATTCTTTGAATAGTTCTTCTTGTTTCCACTTGGTTGATTTCACCCCTGAGTTTGATTATTTCCTGCCGTCTACTCCTCTTGGGTGAATTTGCTTCCTTTTTTTCTAGAGCTTTTAGATGTGTTGTCAAGCTGCTAGTATGTGCTCTCTCCCGTTTTTTCTTGAAGGCACTCATAGCTATGAGTTTCCCTCTTAGAAATGCTTTCATTGTGTCCCAAAGGTTTGGGTACGTTGTGGCTTCATTTTCATTAAACTCTAAAAAGTCTTTAATTTCTTTCTTTATTCCTTCCTTGACCAAGGTATCATTGAGAAGAGTGTTGTTCAGTTTCCATGTGAATGTTGGCTTTCTGTTATTTATTTTGTTATTGAAGATCAGCCTTAGTGCATGGTGATCTGATAGGATACATGGGACAATTTCAATATTTTTGAATCTGTTGAGGCCTGATTTGTGACCTATTATGTGGTCAATTTTGGAGAAGGTACCATGAGGTGCTGAGAAGAAGGTATATCCTTTTGTTTTAGGGAAAAATGTTCTGTAGATATCTGTCAGATCCATTTGTTTCATCACTTCTGTTAGTTTCAGTGTGTCCCTGTTTAGTTTCTGTTTCCATGATCTGTCCATTGGTGAAAGTGGTGTGTTGACGTCTCCCACTATTATTGTGTGAGGCGCAATGTGTGCTTTGAGCTTTACTAAAGTTTCTTTAGTGAATGTGGCTGCTCTTGTATTTGGAGCATAGATATTCAGAATTGAGAGTTCCTCTTGGAGGATTTTACCTTTGATGAGAATGAAGTGTCCCTCCTTGTCTTTTTTGATGACTTTGGGTTGGAAGTCAATCTTATCAGATATTAGGATGGCTACTCCTGCTTGTTTCTTCATACCATTTGCTTGGAAAATTGTTTTCCAGCCTTTCATTCTGAGGTAGTGTCTATCTTTTTCTCTGAGATGAGTTTCCTGTAAGCAGCAAAATGTTGGGTCTTGTTTGTGTAGCCAGTTTGTTAGTCTATGTCTTTTTATTGGCGAGTTGAGACCATTGATGTTAAGAGATATTAAGGAAAAGTAATTGTTGCTTCCTGTTATTTTAGTTGTTAAAGGTGGCATTCTGTTCTTGTGGCTGTCTTCTTTTAGGTTTGTTGAGGGATTACCTTCTTGTTTTTTCTAGGGCGTTGTTCCCGTTCTTGTATTGGTTTTTTTCTGTTATTATCCTTTGAAGGGCTGGATTCGTGGAGAGATAATGCGTGAATTTGGTTTTGTCGTGGAATACTTTGGTTTCTCCCTCTATGATAATTGAGAGTTTGGCTGGGTATAGTAGCCTGGGCTGCAGTTTGTGTTCTCTTAGTGTCTGTATAACATCTGTCCAGGCTCTTCTGGCTTTCATAGTCTCTGGTGAAAAATCTGGTGTAATTCTGATAGGCTTGCCTTTATATGTTACTTGACCTTTTTCCCTTACTGCTTTTAGTATTCTATCTTTATTTAGTGCATTTGATGTTCTGATTATTATGTGTCGGGAGGAATTTCTTTTCTGGTCCAGTCTATTTGGAGTTCTGTAGGCTTCTTGTATGTTCATATGCATCTCATTCTTTAGATTTGGGAAGTTTTCTTCAATAATTTTGTTGAAGATGTTTGCTGGACCTTTGAGTTGAAAATCTTCATTCTCATCCACTCCTATTATCCGTACGTTTGGTCTTCTTATTGTGTCCTGGATTTCCTGGATATTTTGAGTTAGGATCTTTTTGCATTTTCCATTTTCTTTGATTGTTGTGCCGATGTTCTCTATGGAATCTTCTGCACCTGAGATTCTCTCTTCCATCTCTTGTATTCTGTTGCTGATGCTCAAATCTATGGTTCCAGATTTCTTTCCTAGGGTTTCTATCTCTAGAGTTGCCTCGCTTTGAGTTTTCTTTATTGTGTCTACTTCCCTTTTTAGGTCTAGTATGGTTTTGTTCATTTCCATCACCTGTTTGTATGTTTTTTCCTCTTTTTCTGTAAGGACTTCTACCTGTTTGATTGTGTTTTCCTGTTTTTCTTTAAGGACTTGTAACTCTTTAGCAGTGTTCTCCTGTATTTCTTTAAGTGATTTATTAAAGTCCTTCTTGATGTCCTCTACCATCATCATGAGATATGCTTTTAAATCTAGGTCTAGGTTCTCAGGTGTGTTGGGGTTCCCTGGACTGGGCGAAGTGGGTGTGCTGGGTTCTGGTGATGGTGAGTGGTCTTGGTTCCTGTTAGTAAGATTCCTCTGTTTACCTTTCGCCATCTGGTAATCTCTGGAGTTAGTAGTTATAGTTGACTCTGTTTAGAGATTGTTCTTCTGGTGATTCTGTTACCGTCTATCAGCAGACCTGGGAGACAGATTCTCTCCTCTGAGTTACAGTGCTCAGAGCACTCTCTGCTGGCAAGCTCTCTTACAGGGAAGGTGCGCAGATATCTTGTATTTGGACCTCCTCCTGGCCGAAGAAGAAGGCCCAAAACAGGACCTTTCTCAGACACTGTGTTGCTTTGGCAGTTCCCAGGTGGTACAGACTCTCACCTAAGCAGACTAAATTCCTAAGTTCCTTGGAGTCCCGGGACCAAGATGGCGACCGCTGCTGCTGTGGCTTAGGTCGCCTCCCCAGCCGGGCGGGCACCTGTCCTCTGGTCCGGAAGGTGGCTGGCTGTCCCCGGCCCACACAGGGTGCTGCCTCAGCCCCTCTGTGCTTCTGCCTGTTCCAGAGGCTGTCAGGTTCTCTGGCGCTCCCTCTCACCTGTTCAGACTAATTTCCTAAGTTCGGCGGGTCCCGGACCAAGATGGCGACCGCTGCTGCTGTGGCTTAGGCCGCCTCCCCAGCCGGGTGGGCACCTGTCCTCTGGTCCGGAAGGTGGCCGGCTGTCCCCGGCCCACGCAGGGTGCTGCCTCAGCGCCTCTTCGCCTCTGTGCTTCCGCCTGTTCCAGAAGCTGTCAGGTTCTCTGGCGCACCCTCTCACCTGTTCAGACTAATTTCCTAAGTTCGGCGGGTCCCGGACCAAGATGGCGACCGCTGCTGCTGTGGCTTAGGTCGCCTCCCCAGCCGGGCGGGCACCTGTCCTCCGTACTTATTTTTTTTTTTTTTTTTTTTTTTTCATCCATCAGTTGATGGATATGTGGCTTTTCCCCCCCAATTTCTAAATATTATAAATTGAGAAGCAATGAACATGGTTGAGCACGTTGGTAGGAGAAAGAATCCTTTGGGTATATGCCTAGGAGCATTATAGCTGGATGTTGCGGTAGATTGATTCCCATCTTTCTAAGGAACTGTCACGATCATTTCCATATTGGCTGTACAAGTTTGCACTCCTATTAGCAATGGATGATTGTTCCATTCACTTTTTATCCTTTCCCAGTATGACCTGTCACTTGTTTTATTCATCTTACCCATTCTGACAGGTGTGAGAGGAAATCTCAAAGTAGTTTTGATTTGACTTTTCTTGATTGCTTAGAGTGTTGAACGTTTGTTTAAGTATCTCTCAGCCACCGGAGTTTCCTCTTTTGTGAATTTTCTATTTAGAGCTACAGCTTATATTTAGTTGTGTTATTTGTTTTCTTGATATACAATTTCTTTGAGTTCTTTGGGTCTTAACCCTCTACTGGATGTGGAGTTGGTAAAAACAGAAAAGAAAAAACTTTTACCATCTTGCTGGTGACCTTTGCCTTGCTGAAACTTCCCAGTTTCTGGAGGTCCCATTTATTAGTTCTAATGATAGTCTGTTCAGAAAGTCTTTTCCTGGACCAATGAGTTTAAGGCTAGTCCTTATTACTCTTCTACTAGGTTCTGTTTATAGAGTATTATGATGAGGTCTTCGATCCATTTGAAGTTGAGTTTTATACATGGTGATAAGTATGAATCTATTTGAATTATTCTACATGCAGCCATTTAGTTTTATCAGCATTTTTTGTTGAAGTTGCTGTCTTTTTTCTATTGTGTGTTTCTGGCTTCATTATAAAAAAATCAGATGTTCATAGGTGTGTGGATTTATGTCTTTTTCTTCAATTTGATGCTACTGATCAATCTGTCTTTTTTTTTTTAATACCAATACCATGTTGTTTTTATTACTCTGATTTTGAAGTGCAACTAAAGATAAAAGTCTTTTATCTTTTTCTTAGACTTAGTTATTTGCTCTGTATATTTATGTTTTAGGGAATCATTACTACAATATGGCTACCATCGCTGTAGGCATCACAACTATATTCAAGGCAGAGCACAACTTCAGCAAATATCCAGTACTATATTATTGGCCAGATCTGTGACATTTTCCAATTTTAGATGCAAAGACGTCTAGGAAAACCTCTACTAACCACCATATTGGTCTTGGTCAATGAGAAAGGAGTTTGAAATGGGTGTTAGTCTATTAGCTAACACTGTCTACCACAATGTCTATGCTGTAGAATAATAATTTCCACACTTAATAAGCAGTCTAGAAAAATAGCTTTAGAACTGTATTTTCCTTCGCTATAATAATGAATACAGTATAAAATTAAAAAATATAAACAAAAATCATTAGAAAATCATGAAGAAGAAATCAAGCAAAATAATGTGGTATATATCACATTCTATTTTTGCCCTGTAATGATTCAGCAACCATACATTAAGACAAAATTAAAAGCTACTGCAATCCACCCCAACAGTACTACTGTTAATCCTTATATGAATGGCTGAAAAACCTCCCAGGTTAATTTATACAACATTATTTTCTTTTGTCATTTTTTTCATCTAGAAGGGGAAAGTAAAACCATTTCATATTTTACAAGTTTCTAATAGTTGTAAATACATGTGAGGCATATAGATTAGACCAGGAGACTTTCTGGAAATTTCTAGACAAACATTGCTTCATAAGTCACATGGTCTTTCAATCAGAAAAGATAGCAACAGAGAACACACATAAAAGTGTGTGTGTGTGTGTGTGTGTGTGTGTGTGTGTGTTTTGGTAAGAATTAGCCTATAACTATACTTTGGGGGTCCTTGGCTCAGAGTATTATATCATTTGATCATATATATGGAATATTATATTTATTTTCATTTAAAATATTACTTGGATTTTGAATAGGGTCTCACCGTGCAATTCAAGCTGGCCTGGAACTCACAATCATTCTGCCTCAGCCTCTGGATTATTGAGATTTATAGGGTAGAGACTATAACAATATTATGTTGCTCTTATAGTTCACAACCAATCATCATATTCTTCTAGATTCCTTTTGTTTGATAATTAGCAAAGAATACAATTTCAACATTAATATTCTCTCTGACTTTCTTTTTATTTACTTGCTTTTGTGTGTGTGTGTGTCTGTGTGTGAGAGAGAGGGAGAGGGGGAGAGGGGGAAGGGGAGAGGGGGAGGGGGAGAGGGGGAGGGGGAGGGGAAGAGAGAGGGGGAGAGATGGGGGAGGGGGAGAGGGGGAGGGGGAGAGGGGGAGGGGGAGGGGGAGAGAGGGGGAGGAAGAGGGGGAGGGGAAGAGAGAGGGGGAGAGGGGGGAGAGAGGGGGAGGGGGAGAGTGAGAGAGGGAGAGAGGGAGAGGGAGAGAGGGAGAGAGGGAGAGGGAGAGGCGGAGAGGGAGAGGGAGAGAGAGAGAGAGAGAGAGAGAGAGGGAGAGAGGGAGAGGGAGAGGCGGAGAGGGAGAGAGAGAGAGAGAGAGAGAGAGAGAGAGAGAGAGAGAGAGAGAGATTGAATGAAGTTATGTAATTCCCCCATCCATGGAGGATCCTGTGCAGCAGACAAAAGCATTTAATCTTCTAGAACTGGAGTTAGAGAAGTCTGTGATCTGCCATGTAGGTGCTGCAAATTGAACCTGGGTCCTCTGGAAGAGCATCCAGTGCTCTTAAACATTAAACCACCTTTCCAGTCTCTCTCTGATTTCCTAAAGTTAATGTCTTAGCAAAGACCTGACAACAGATTAGAATTGGCCATAAAATTTACTTTTAGTGACTAGTGACTAGTCTCAGTTAAATACACAAACATGTATGAACTCATGCAGATGGAATCCCAAGGAAGATACTGCAGACTATTTCTGCTTCAAGCAAGATTTTATAATCTCAAATCTTTACCATAAAAATTTGGGTTTGAGCTCACTTCATAGGATACAGTGGTTTCCACAGATTGCACACAGGTGAGAGCCAATTTTTAACAAGACTGGTTCTTAGCACCATCTTCACTGCATCCTTGTTACTACTATTGAGAAAATTCCCATTTCTGAAAGAGAGCACCCAGGTGCCAGGAGCTGGTTCTGCCAGCATCTTGGAATCTTTCCCAGGGACCCATCTGCTTCTACTGTTCAGTCAAAGTCCAACAGTTCAGAACATATGGCTGGAACGTCTTATCTTGGAGAGTTTGCTGCTGGAAACTCCTTGAGAGCACACATTTGGTGTTAGTAGTAAATTGGCCCAGGAAGTATGTATGACAGGTCCCATACCTAAAGCCACATTATAGGAACCATTCTGACCTTACAATCCAACATGTAAGCCCCAGAATCTGCCAAAATGTGGAGAAAAGACTTAATATATCAAAGACCTAGTTCATAGTTCCAGAAAAGGTGATAAATATATGATCCTTACTTTTTAGCTTCTGTAATTTTGCTTTTTGTTAACTGGTGTGAAAACTAGGATGTGATTTTTATGCATGAAAAAAGGGCCATAAGACTCAGAGTTACATCATTTGGGCAAGTTTCCTATATGGCCACTTGATGGACAATGAAAGATTTTCTCTTTGCCTTTAAGAGTCTCTTGTAGAAGCTGGTTGATGGTGGCACATGCCTTTACTTCCAGCATTCAGGAGGCAGAGGCAGGCAGATATTTAAATCTGAAGTCAGCCTGGTCTACAGAGTGAGTTCCAGAACATCCAGAGGTAAACAGAGAAACGCTGTCTTTTTTTTTTTTTTTTAAAATAAGGGTATTGTGATGGTCTCTGATAGGCTTACCTCACAATACTTGCTATGTATGAGAGCCTGAGTATTGTGGGAAATTACCTCATGATATTTAAAAGAGCCCACAGATATTAGTATATACTAGAAAAATATTGATCTCTATATACAGTGCAGGTTTAGCAGGATTATGTCTCATGAAGATTGAAAGGCAAGTTTCACTGAATCTTGGAGTGAAGTTTCCAGATTTAAACTGATCTAAAAGTCTTTTGTCACAGAACAACTCTTTAGATTTGTATATACTTAACCAGTCCATCCCATTTTGCAACCACTCAAGATCAAAGTGTCCTATATTTTGTAATACCAAATGGTCTTAAAAAATGCTTCAACATTAAATCTGGTTACAAACATAGCTAGACAAAAAAAAATCTCCATAAGATCTCTAGGTTGGTATAAAGTAAGTAAATGATTTCCACGTAAAGTTATAAAACAAACAGCCTTCTAAGAGATAAAATAAAATAAAATAAAATAACACTAAAAGGAATCAAATTTGCATAAAAGAAACAAACAGAAGAGAAGGAAAAGAGCCCAAGAGAAGGCACAAGAAATAGACTCACTTGTTAAGATAATTAAAGGACCTGGTAGAGATGTGTGCAGGCCCTTTGTATACTGCTGCGGTCTCTGTGAGTTCATATGAACTTTGATGGTGCTGATGTAGAGGGACTTTACTCCTTGTTGTCCTCCATAACTCTGGCACTGTTTGCCTTTCTTCTACAGTGTTCCCTGAGCCACAGAGTCCCCACTGAGAGAAGGAATTTGATGGAGATATCCCATTTAGGGCTGAGTGTTCCAAAGTCTCTCACTCTTTGCATGTCTGCCTATACGTCTCTGCAGGAAAACAAAAACTTCTCTGATGATGTCTGAGCAAAGCATATATAAGTATAGCAGAATTTTATTAGGGGTCATTTCATTAATTTTTTGTAGTGGTTTTGGTAATTTATTTTTAAATTGTTTTAAGAACCAGGATAAAAAAATACAGACCATGTGAAATTCAATAAGAAGGAAGACTGAAGTATGGGTGCACTGGTCCTTCTTAGAAAGAGAACAAAATTCTCCAGGAGCAAAGATGAAGACAAAGTGTAGAGCAGAGACTGAAGGAAAGGCCACCCAGAGACTGTCCCACAATGGTGATCCATCCCATATACAGTTACCAAACCCAGACACTATTATGCCAAGAAGTGCATGCTGAAAGGAGCCTGATATAGATGTTTCCTGAGAGGCCCTGCAAATACAGAGGCAGATGTTCGCAGCCAACCATTGGTCCCCAATAGAGGGGTTTGAAAAAGGACTGAAGGAGTTGAAGGTGTTTGCAACCCCATAGGAAGAACAACAATATCAACCAACCAGATCTCCCCAGAGCTTCCAGGAACTAAGCCATCAACAAAGGAGTACACATGGCTTGAGCTGCATATGTAGCAGAGGACGGCCTTGTCAGACATCAATGGGAGGAGAGGTCCTTGGTCCTGTGAAGGCTGGATCGATGCTCCAGTGTAGCAGGAATCGAAAGGAGTTGTATAGGTGGTGATCGCAGCAATGGGGTCATATTTTCAGTCAGTTGAGACACTACTACACTCTTGACAACAGCATAGATTATTTGGGGGTCCCAGTGGGACACTATAGTCAAGATCTCAAATACATATAATCCAATCCCTGTTCTGGAAGCTACTGTATTAAGTTTGCATATTACCCCTCAAATGGACCTTAATTTTAGCTGTCTCTTCCTGTATTCCTTCTTTTCTTTCCCCTTTCTTTCCCTAATCCTCTTGATGCTTCTTTTAGCCCCCCAGTATACCCACAATTATCTATTCTATTTCATTGCACTAGGGAGATCTATCTGCCTGCACCAGTCCCTTACTCTATAACCTAAACTCTGTTGTTCTATGATTGTAGCTTGCGTATCATTGATAGAGCTCATAGCTAAATATAATATGCATACAATATGCTTGGGTTACCTCACTCAGTATGATTTTTTCCTAGTTACACCATTTAACTGCCATTTAAATTTCATGATCCCATTTTTTTAATGGCTGAGTAATGCTCCATTGGGTGAATGTACCACAATTTCTTTATTCATTTTTCTGTTGAGGGGCATCTAGATTGGTGTTACTCTATGGCTTTTACAAATATAATTAACTTGTTTGAGCAAGAATCTCTGTGTCCTTTGGGTATATATCTAAGAGTGTTATAGCTGGATCTTGACATAGATCAATTCCCATCTTCCTAAGGAGCTGCAATACTGATCTCCATAGTGTCAACACAAGTGTGTAGTCCCACTAGAAATGCATGTGTGTTCTACTTACTCTACATGCTCACCAGCATGAGCTGTCATTTGTTCTGTGAATTTTAGCTATTGGGGTGGGTGTTATATAAAATCTCAAAGCTGCTTTGCATCTTCCTAATGACCAAGGATACTCAAACTTTCTTTGTTTCTCAGTTGTTTCCTTTTGATAATTCTATGTTTAAATCTGTATATCTGCTTTTAGTTGGTTTTTTGTACCTAGCCTCTTGAGTTCTATATATAATTTGGATATTAACCCTATACCGGGTACACAGCTGGTAAAAATATTTTACCATTATGTAGACTGCAACCTTGTCCAAATAATGGTATATTTTGCTATGTAGATGCTTTTCAGTTTCATGGAGTCCCGTTTATTAGTTGTTTATTTTAATGTCTGTGTTAATTGTGTTCTGCTCAGAAAATCCTGTGCCAATGAATTCAAGGCTACTACTGACTTTCTTTTCTATCAGATTCTCTGTATCTAGTTTTATGTTGAGATGTTTGATCCATATGGACTTGAGATTTGTGCAGGGTGATAGGTATGAAACTTTTTGCATTATTCTACATGAGCCATCCATTTCTTCAGCACCATTTGTTGAAGATGGTGTCTTTTTCCCAGTCTTTTTTTCTGACCCCTTTAACAAAAATTAGGTGTCTATAGGTATGTGGACTTACGTCTGTGCCTTCAATTTAATATAATTGATCAGTGTGTCTTTTTGGTGCCAATACCAGACAGTTTTTATTACTATAGCTTTGTAGTACAAATTAAAAGAGGGACTGGTAGCACCTCCCTCAGGTCTTTTATGATTTAGTGTTATTTTAGGTATCTTAGGATTCTTTTCTTTCTATGTTAAGCTGAAGATTGTCCATTCAAGAGCTGTGAAGACTGGCTTATATTTTGATGAAGGTTGCATAGAATCTGTGGATTGCTTTTGGTAGAATGGCCATTTTTACTATATGAATCCTACTAATCCATGAAGATGAGAAATATTTCCATTGTCTGATACCTTCTTCAAATTCTTTATTCGATGTCTAAAAGTGTTTAATTATATAAGTCTTTCACTTGCATGGCTAGAGGTATCTCAAGATATTTTATAATATTGGAGGCTCTTGTGAAATCTGTGGTTTTTCTGATTTCTTTCTTCAGTCCATTTGTAATTTGTAAAATAGGAGAACTACTGCTTTTTGTGGGTAATTTTTGGATTCAAATGCTTTGCTGAAAATGTTTAATCAACTGTGGGAGTTCCCCATAGAATTTTAAAGATCACTTATGTATACTATGATATGTGCAAATATATTTTGACTTATTCCTTTCCTATCTGTATCACCTTGATCTTCTTTAGTTGTCTTATTGCTCTAGCTACAACTTCAAGTTTTATATTAACAGCTATGGGGAGAGTGAATGATCTTTTCCTGATTTTAGTGTAACTGCTTTGGGTTTCTCTCCGTTTATGTTGATGTTGGTTATAGGCTTGCTTGTATACTGCCTATATTATGTTGAGGCATGTCTATTATATCCCTAATCACTCTAGGACTTTCATCACGAAAGAATGTTGGATTTTGTCAAAGGTCTTTTTGATCTAATGAGATGATTGCATGGCTTTTGTCTTTCAATTTGTTTATATGAAGGTTTACATTCACCACCCTGTGTATGCTCGATTATCCTTGCATCTCTTGGATGCAGCCTCTTTGATCATGTTGGATAATTCTTTTGATGTGTTTTTGCAAATTTTTTGAGAACCTTGCATCTGTGTTCACGGGAAATTATTTTGTAATTATTTTTCTTTTTGGTCTTTATATGGTTTGAATATCAGAGTCACTATGTTCTCATAAAATGTGCTGAGCAATAATTTTTCTTTTTCTATTTTGTAGGAAAAATTTTGGCGGGTATTAGCATTAACTCTTCTTTGGAAGTTTGGTAGAATTCTGTGCTAAAACCATCTGTCCCTGTGCTTTTTTGTTTGTTTGTTTTGTTTTGTTTTGCCTTGTTTTGTTTAGGACAGTTTTAATTACTGCTTATATTTTATTAGGGGATGTAAGTTTATTTAAATTTTTTTTACCTTATCTTGATTTAACTTTGGTAGCTTGTTTGTATTGAGAAAATTACCCCATTCAGATTATCTAATTTGATGAAATACTAGTTTTAAAGTATTTCCTTATGATTCAGTGTATGTTCCTGGTGTCTGCTATTATGTCTCCCTTTTCAGTTCTAATTTTGTTAATTTGGATAGTTTATCTTGGTTTTCTAGTTAATTTGCATAAGGATTTACCTTGTTAAGTTTTCAAAGAATGTACTCTTTGTTTCATTATTTGTACTTTGTTGGCTTTAACCTGAGTTTGATTATTTCTTGTCCTCTACTCTTTTTGTGTGTGATTTTATCCCCTTGATCTTTCAAGTGTCCTCTAAGTTACTAGTATGAAATCTCTCCAAGTTTTTTTATGTAGGCACCTATTGCTATGAACTTATTTATTAAAGCCACCGTGTCCCATAAATTTGGGTATATTGTGTTTTTATTTTCTTTCTGTTGTAGAAAGGAGAAGTGGAAGTTTCTGGTTTCTTTGGAGACTTAGTTGTGTCATGCAATGTTTCTCTGGAAACTCTCTTATGAGAGGATGTATTTGAAAGGATTTTGTGAGGCAGATATATGAGAGAATGTTTTTTGTGAACAGACATGTAGGAGGATGTTTGGCTGAGACAGACAGAGGACAATGTTGTGGCATTGGTTCACCTGTCATTTTTGCTGGTCTTCATTGTGCTTTGCTGATGTGATCAATGTTGAAGAAACTGTGGCCTGGATTCACCTTACCTTCTTCCTTGAGTATCATTTGTTGTGGCTTTGTAGAGAGAAATGCACCAAAGAACTTCTTGTGATATTCCGGTGGCGTCTTGCTCCTTGTCACTTCAGCAGACTTGGGTGATTTGCAGATCCTCACAGTTTCTTCTGGATTGAATTGCTGTTGTTGATTAGTGAATGGTGTTTGCAAGTAGATCGAGGTACTGCTGCTGATTTGTGTGAACTGAACTGAGGGTATCCTGACCATGAAAATTGGAATTGCCTCCAAAGAATTATTTCTAAACATGTCCACATACCATTTTGCCCTATTAACATTTTCTTTCCACTATCTCTAGTGCATGTTGGGCTAGAAGGGCGGTTAGAGTGTTTAAGAGCCCTTATTGAAGTAAGTTTTGGAAGATCTAAACCTACAGAAAGTCTTTAAATTTTGTTAATTTCAGTTTTACTCCAGTCTTTATTTGGTAGTGAGCTGTTCAGTTTCCATGAGTCCATGAATCTTCTGTTGTTTCTTGTTGATTATCTAGCTTTAATCCACAGTGGTCAGATAGAATGCAGGGTAATATTTCAGTTTTTCTATATATGTTGTGACTTGCTTTGTGTTTCAGTATATGGTCAGTTTTGAAGAATGTTTCATGAGCTGCTGAGAAGAAGGTATATTCTTCTGAGTTTTCTGAATATCTGTTAAATCTATTTGGTTTATAATTTCTGTTAGCTCCATAATTTCTCTATTTATTTTTTGTCTGGATGACCTGTTTATTGGTGAGAGTTGCCTATTGAGGTCTCCTACTATCAGTTTTTAAGGACCAGTATGTGATTTAAGTTCTAGTAGTGTTTCTTTTATGAGGTGCAGGTCCTTGTGTTTAGTGCATAGATCTGAAGAATTGCAATGTCATCTTGGTGGGTTTTTCCTTTGTGATGAGTATGTAGTATTTTCCCCTAACTCTTCTGATTAGTTTTCAGTTGACTTGTATTTTGCCAGATAAGTTTCCATTTCCAGAGTTCCCTAAAATTTAGTTTTTATTATTGCTTTTATTTCCTCTTCTGGGTCTTGTGTTATTTTATTCATTTTCTTTTACTCTTTGTGTTTTTATAAATTTTTGATTTATTCATTTCCTATTTAAGGAGCTCTTTCATCTCTATACATGTTATCTTAAGATTTTATTTATTTTATTTTTTTATGCTTCTGCTATGTTGCAATGTCAGGGCCTGCTAGGGCAGCATTGCTGAGCTATGGTGAAGATATATTATCTTGGCTATTATTGATTGTGTTTTTACATTTGTGCTTATGTATCTGGGTTTGGGATGATTGTAATTCTTGGTGATTACATCTGGTCTTGTCCTTTTCGTGTGTAAGATTTTCTCCCTCTTGGTTCCTGCTGCCCTCTCCAGGTTTTAGGAGAGTGTGGTAGTTGTGTGTTTTCTGGTAGAAAATTTTTCTAGGATCCTGTCTGGTTTCATCACTTCAGGTTCTAGGTAAAATGTGTTTCTAGGTATTGGAGTTGACTCTTAGGAATGGGGATGGTCTAGGAGAAGGGATTGAGAGGGTCCAAATGAGAGATAAGAGTAGTGTCTTCCAGAAGGATCTTTATTCCCTGTGAATGGAGGCAGGAAATGAGGAGACACAGAAGTAGGTGGTCTGCTACAAAGCTAGGGATGAGACTGTGGAATTGAACTTGGAGGAATGGAAGGAGAGGTGAATGAATATTCTAGTTATTTTACTTGCTTAGCTGGCCAGAGCAGCCTATGGATTCCCAGGTAATATTTGTTAGAGTTTGAGAGATAAAGGAATGAGAAGGGAAGTTAGGAGGGAAGATTCTATGTTATTCATTGGCCACGGGGGCAAATGGGGGAAAGAAGGCTGCATCAGGTTATCTGTCACAGAGCTGGGGATAAGACTAGGTGATTTATTTTTGAGGAACTGAGGGAGAGGTAAAGATTGGCCGTGACCCTAACTGTTTCCGGACTGGTGTGGTCTATGTGTTTCCAGGGATTGCATAGTGGAGTTGGGGGCTGAAACATAGCAATGAATTGGGAAGGATAGTTAGGAGGGGAGGATCTGTGTGATCTATTGGAGATGGGAGAAGAGGAAGTTGGAAAGAGGGAAACTATGAGGCCTAATGCAGAGCTTGGGATGGGACTTGGGTATTTTAGCCTACCTGCTTCACTGGCTGGAGTCTTGTCTTGCTTTCAAAACTCTTATATGGCTCCCTGTGGCAGAATTTTACCAACCCCATGTATAAAAGGCTTATATTGTGGAGCTTTTATAGTTAGGAATCTAGATTATGGATGAAAACAATAAAAAATTGGTCATTTTGAGAGATATGAGTTAGTAAAAAAGCAAACAAGTAGTTACCTTGTTAATAACATTTCCACAATGTCTATTACCTATAAAGAATACATGGCAGACCCTCAACACATTCTTGCCTAGTGGAAAATGATACAATGAAACCATCTGAGACTGGAGTTGTAGCTATTCACCTGCCTACACCCCTTCTCTGTTCCTCTTTAATAGTGAGTTATTGACAATTTCTTTAAATGGCTTTCCTAAGTGTGAGACTGGAATAGCAATGCCTTCTTTTTAGGGTCTTTGTAAAAAACAGTGAGTTTTTAAATGTCTAGCATGTAGGAAACTTTCAAATACTATTATGTTCTTTCATTCATTCTTTTCTACCATGCCAGTATTATTACTATAACAATTTCAAGAATTTATAACTTAGCAAGAACAAAATTCAATGTTGAACATAACTGGCAAATATTTTAACAAAATGGCTTTTAAAATGCCTCAAAAATGAGAGCAAAGTAAAATAATGTTGGTCTTAGAAAAGATTAAGGAACCCAACCTAAGGATTAATGTCATCTAAAATCCTACTTCCCAAGATAACCTTTTGGCTTCTACATCAGAACACTTTGAGACAATCATTTAAAAAATGTACAATTTACCATTCCCAGGGTGATCAATGTGCTTCTAATTCCCTACAGAATTCCCTCCTGCAGATCATTGTCCAAAGCCAGAATTGATAGTCTACTTCCCGCTCTTTAAAGGGCCATCTATATACCTTTATCACAAAGTTTGAATTTCATATCACAACATCCAATGGTTTTTAATCAAACTCCAAACCATATTTTTGATCCAACCTCATGGCACTCTACATGATACACATCAGCATTACTTCCCAATATATATTTTAAGGTCTTTGTTCATCATACTGATGCCTTCTAACATTTGATATCTCATTGGCCAAGTAAAAATCCAGTTCATTATCCAGACATTGGGCCCAATATTTGTCCTGTATTCTTTAGGAAATGAGTGTCTCTCACGTTCCTGCACCCTGAGCATTGTGGTATAATTTTTAGTTAGGTGTGTCACCCAAGCTAGACTGTGGACTCAAGCCCACTTACAGGTTGTAGCACAGAGAACAGATGCCATTTGACTGAACACATATGACTACTACAGGGAAGAATTTAAATCCAGTGTAATGTGAGAAGAAATAAACAACACTATTAGCAATAGGGTACACAGACAAGGTACAATTCATAGAAATGGGATGGCAGCCAGTGAAACAAAACAAGAGTAGATGATTCACCATCTTTACTCCATGAAAACATGTTATACTTAGAAAATGGTCTCACCAGGGGAAAACCTATCACTATTTATTTTGCTAAATGGAAATCAATATCAAAATGCCCTATAATTCCATATCTCTATACCCGTAGATTGTTGCAGCTCTGAGACTTCCTCAGAGTGGACAATAATTTTTTTTTGCAGTGGGCAATGGTTAAAACAGAAATTCACAACTGGTGAAAGTACAGAGAACATGTGAGGGTGGAGTGCACAGCCACAACAGGACGTCTATGTCAACCCCACTTCCAGGCTCTGGTATTATTAAGCAAGAAAGAATACAAAGGTTCTAAGAGTCAGCTATTAGGGAGGACTCAAAAGAAACAGCATAATCTGGACAGAACAGAATCATTGTATTCAAGAACCCACAGCAGATGTAATTGCCTGCACCAGACTTCCACAAGATCAATCCAGACAACACTGTTGCATGGAATGGGAAGGAATTCATTATCCTTGATTCTAATTAAGGAATTACTGACTGCTAATGTCTTCTAAGGAAGTAAATTCAGTTTAATTTAAGGTTATAGGCCCTGGTAGTCCAACCATGCTCCAGTACGTGGCCTCTTACCCATGAGTCTATGAGCACTACAGAAATGGACTGGAGAAGCTATTAAAAGGAAAAAAAGACATAAAGCTAGGGCATGGTAAAGAAGTGAGAGTAGTTATAGATGAAGTTGGTATGAATTCATATTTTTTTCCCAAAGGAAATAAAAGGGGACTTTACCCTAGCCCAGTTTTGTGGCTCAGACACACCTGAGCATTTGTTTGGTCTATTGCTGTTATTCATTGCCCCTTTGGTTCCCTACTAAAGTATATGCTTTCTAAAAGCTTGCAATACACTCCTGACATCACAGGCTTATCCTCATCCCTTGTATCCACACTCATTAATTTTTGTTGAATGAAATAAAATATCTTGAATCCTTAACCTACAGCTGGACTTTGTTAAAACATACAATGTAGAGATTTGCAAAAGGCTACACCTTCATTGCCGGAGTCTTCCTTTCCCTACCTACCACTTCCCAAAGTGAAAACTGCTCATTTACTATTTTTCTTAGCTATACAGAGTATCTACTTGATATTGGTCCTTGTCATGGAGCAACACTAAGTTTAATAGAGGTTCTATGTCCCTGAAAGGAAAAGATGGCATAGAGGTCACAAACATGAAGCAGTACATCTCAAGGAGTGGTTAGCACCGTGAAGAAAATTAGGTTCTGTAAGGTTCCTAAAGTTATGGCTAGCAACTGGATGGGGTTTTCTCTGAGTGTTCAGGAAAGGAATGTGGAGCAGATGTCCCATGGGTTGAGAGATGGCATTTGTAATATACGAAGATATAGGATGATGGTTCACTAGAATATTCCTATACTTCCCTCACCACCCATTAAACCTGTTCATAAGTTCATTTAACATATCCCGTGAAAAGAGCTTTTATCTGTGGAACATATTTTTATCTCAGGAACTCCACATCCATTACTGATAATTTCATTACTCTCTCAACATTTTCTTTCAATATTTATTCATTTTCAACTAATATCCAAAATGAGATTTTGGTCAATCTTAGGTTATTCTTTTCCTTAGGCACATCAAAAAATTGGATTTTCATTTTTTTTTTGTTTAGTTGTACCTGTCATATCTAACTCTATAAAGCCTTGCGATTATTGAATATCTGTTGTTTTGATAGACATTGGAAACCAGCAGTATAGTGAGGAACATTATGTCCAGGCTCCAGGACATAGTGCTCGCAGTACTTGACCTGTTCTCTCTTATCCTTTCAAGTCAAGAATCATGTATCAAAAGCATCCCAGGGTCCAAACATCATTCTGACTTTCTGGGATATGACAGTGAACAAACCATTCATGTGTCTCCCCTCTCATGGGGCTTGTATTCTTATAGAGGTAGACAAACAAGCTTAAGATGATGTAGTGAAGCCCTGTGTGAAGACACTGCTAGACAGGGATTGTTAGTCTCTTTAGAAGCAGCTTACCTCTTATAGGAGAAAAAGATTCTAATGAGAGATACTAGGTATATTCAATAAACCTACAGTGGCGGTAGACAGTGTGCTAGACAACGGTTCTTAACCTGTGGGCTGTGACCCTTTTAGGGGTTGAACATCAAGTATTTATATTATGATTCATAACTAGCAAAATACAGTTATGAAGTAGCAGTGAAATAATTTTATGGTTGGGGGTCACCACAACCAGAGGAACTGTATTAAAGGGTCACAGCATTAGGAAAGTAGAGAACCACTGTGCTAATAGAAGGTACACAGAACGAGGAAAAACATGCAACAGAAAGCAGATCTTACAGGCCAGTGTAAAGTCACTGACTTTCACTTGCAGTGATTTTACTTACGTTAGAATACAGCCCAATTTGAAAAGCTTCCCTCTTTCAGGATGTACATGAAATCTTCCATGTTCAAATAATCACGGCTCATGGTCTCCCTCATTGAAAGTTTCCATCACTTTGGACACTATGGTGTATCTTTACATATACTTACTAACTTGTTTCTTTCATATCTCTAACATTATACTATTTATTTGTCTGTGGTTAGTTGAGGCTAGACTCTCATGTATGCCAGCCCATGGCAGTTTTTAAATGAAGAAAATGAGCCCCATAGGTGCAAAGAAATAGTCTTGATGTTTCTATGATTCAGAATGATTTCAGTCCTTTCCAAAAGCATTTTATTGGAACAAATGCCAACCACCCTAACTATGACCTCCCTACCTCCAGCACATTCTCCTCTTACTGAAAATGTTTCACCAGAGATCTGTTAGACCTTGTTCCATCCTTTGATATCAAGATAAGAATACAACTTCCCAGTTTCAAGGCTTTCTGGCCATGGTTAATCAGCAGGACATTGAATGGGTGGGACTGTGTGTTTCTCTAGCTCAACATCTCTTCTTTGAAAAACAGCCAGATTTGGTCTCTTTAATTCAGTGTCACTTTAGATCCGTGACACATTACTTAATCCCAATAAGAAAAAAAAATCATTGCTCTGGTCCCCTTTCCTGCCACTTAATATCAACTTATACTTTGGGATCTCAAAATATATTTTCTTGCATGAAGTATGTTGTTGAGTCTCAATAAGTGTTGAATGCATGGACACTTATGAGTACAAGTCCAACACTAACTCTCTTTTCTTTTCATGCTTTTCACTCGTCTCATGCAACAGGTATTTTATGTAAATTTATTTTGTATGGAAACTAAGCAAAAAGGTAGATGTGGTAAACATCCATAGAGGTATCCAACAGTCATTTACTACTTCATTTACTATGATGATAGATATGCTAACTGTAATCTCAAGACATATTTTGCACATTTGTTCATTAAAATAAAGCTAACATTATGTTCTGGGCAGCCACAAACATAGTGCATGCTGTAGGTGCTTTATAGCCTCAATTATGCACTTAAGGACTCACTAAAACCCTTTAAGACTCCTATGGTATGGCTGTTGCTGCATGACTGGGTTAATTAAGGGCATACCAATGCTTTGGTACATCACAATGACTTCGTTCATAATTTGCTCAGACATGATCTTGATGGCACAGATCTTAATGATGTGCCATATCAATGACTTCCTGGGTTAATTAAGCACTTACCAATGCTCTGGTATCCTACAATGCTGTTCTTCATAATTTGCTCAGACAAGATCTTGAAACTATGCTTCAATCATGTGATTACATTGATCATTTTCCATGATTGGTTTATCATAGATTCTTATTTTCCCTTACACACATACACACACACAGAGAGAGAGAGAGAGAGAGAGAGAGAGAGAGACAGACAGACAGACAGAGACAGAGACAGAGAGAGACAGAGAGAGAGAGACAGAGAGAGACAGAGAGAGAGACAGAGAGAGAGAATTTATAGGAAGAACAACAATATCAACCAACCAGACCCCTCAGAGCTCCCAGGGACTAAGCCACCAACCAAGGAGTACACTTGGCACTTGGCAGGGATCAATGGGAGGAGAGGTCCTTGGTTCTATGAAGGCTTGATAAATGCCCCAGTGTAGGGGAATTGAGGGGGGATGCAGGAATGGGTGTGTGTGTGGAGGAACACCCTCATAGAAGCAAGGTGAGGGGTATTGGATAGGGGTTTCTGGGACAGGGAATCCAGAAAAGGGGGTAACATTTGAAATGCAAATAAAATATCCAATAAAAAAAAGAATACCGTCAAACAATAAATAAGCATGTAAGAAAGTAACAGCTTTTAGCTGACGACAAATATCATCCTTTTATGGCATTGTCTGATACGGTGTTCATCTCTGATTAGATGTCAAAAGGGCAAAGTGAACTAGGAAAGTGCATTTGTAATTATTTTATTTACATTCTGTGACTAGGATATAGAAACCCCTGAAAAATTAAAATCTCTGTCCATGAACCAAAATCTGCAATGTATGACAGTTACTTCTATGCCACATATTTCTATCCTTCATGTCTGGTGATCTTCCTAGGCCAAGTGTTCCTGCCATGATCCTTTCTCTTATATTTTGGCTTTATATCCAAATTCCAGGAAAATAATATGTCAAGTACAAGGTAACTTTGAGAAAAGGATAGGCTAGATTGGATATGAAGCTGTACAGAATTCTCATCATTCTGCAGGTGTATGCATGGATTTTTTTCTTGGTGAATGCTTAGAAAACAACTACTTTATAAAAAAAGGATAGCGTTCTTGTATCTATTTTTTTTCAGGACAGGGTTTCTCCATATAGCCCTGGCTGTCCTGGAACTCACTTTGTAGACCAGGCTGGTCTCAAACTCAGAAATCCGCCTGCCTCTGTCTCCCGAGTGTTGGGATTAAAGGTTTATGCCACCACGCCCAGCACTTTCTTGTATCTAAAGAGACAGGATATGGGGTGGATTTGATCAAAACAATCATATGCATGCATAAAAGTCTCTTACAACAACAGCAAACAGACAGCAGCTAAAAATTAAAACTCATAGTATTTCAATTTTATCATGTAAAATTTAGAAATTTTACAGAAACTAAACTACCAGAAAACTAGTATTTTTTCTGTAGCTACTGTCACTATTTTCAAACAATCAATTAGAAAAAAACGTTTTATGTATTTTCTTTACCAATTCAAATTGTATCATTTATTTTAGAGTAGACATTTAATGCATATATTTAAAAATGTTCAAATGAAAAAAGAAATCCTGTCTCCTTTTTCTTCTGTCCCAAAGTACCTTCAAGAGATTTGATCAGAATCCTTTGTACCCTGTGTTTTCAGTTTGGTCCTTCAGAATATATTATAAAGTGTTTATTTTCTTTAAGAGAGAGAAAGGAATAGTTTTATCTTCAGTATACAATAGAAGAAAGCTATGCTTAGAAATGTATGTTTTTGATTTACATCACTTTACATTATTTTTTTCCTTTTCTTTTTTCTTTTTTATTATTATTATTTTTATTAGGTATTTTCTTCATTTACATTTCGAATGCTATACCAAAAGTCTCCTATACCCTCCCCCCCAACTCCCCTACCCACCCACTCCCACTTCTTGGCCCTGGCATTCCCCTATACTGAGGCATATAAAGTTTGCAAGACCAATGGGCCTCTCTTTCCACTGATGGCTGACTAGGCCATCTTCTGATAGATATGCAGTTAGAGACACGAGCTCCTGGGATACTGGTTAGTTCATATTGTTGTTCCACTTATAGGGTTGCAGATCCCTTTAGCTCCTTGGGTACTTTCTCTAGCTCCTCCATTAGGGGCCCTGTGATCCATCCAATAGGTGACTGTGAGCCTCCACTTCGGTGTTTGCTAGGCCCCAACATAGCCCCACAAGAGACAGCTATATCAGAGTCCTTTCAGCAAAATCTTGCTAGAGTATGCAATGGTGTCAGCATTTGGAGGCTGATTATGGAATGGATCCTCGGGTATGGCAGTCTCTAGATGGTCCATTCTTTCCTCTCAGCTCCAAACTTTGTCTCTGTAACATCTTCCATGGGTGTTTTGTTCCCACTGCTATGAAGGGGCAAAGTGTCCATACTTTGGTCTTTGTTCTTCTTGAGTTTCATGTGTTTTGCAACTTGTATCTTATATCTTGGGTATTCTACGTTTTGGGCTAATATCCACTTATCAGTGAGTACATATCATGTGAGTTCTTTTGTGATTGGGTTACCTCACTCAGGATGATGGCCTCCAGGTCCATCCATTTGCCTAGAAATTTCATAAATTCACTCTTTTTTATAGCTGAGTAGTACTCCATTGTGAAAATGTACCCCATTTTCTGTATCTATTCCTCTGTTGAGGGGCATCTGGGTTCTTTCCAGCTTCTGGCTATTATAAATAAGGCTACTATGAACATAGTGGAGAATGTGTCCTTCTTACCAGTTGGAACATCTTCTGGATATATGCCCAGGAGAGGTATTGCGGGATCCTCCAGTAGTACTATGTCCAATTTTCTGAGGAACCGCCAGACTGATTTCCAGAGTGGTTGAACGAGCTTGCAATCCCACCAACAATGGAGGAGTATTCCTTTTTCTCCACATCCTCTCCAGCATGTGCTGTCACCTAAATATTTGACCTTAGCCATTCTGTTTGGTTTGAGGTGGAATCTCAGGGTTGTTTTGATTTGCATTTCTGTGATGATTAAGGATGTTGAACATTTTTTCAGGTGCTTCTCAGCCATTCGGTATTCCTCAGGTGAGAATTCTTCGTTTAGCTCTGAGCTCCATTTTTTAATGGGGTTATTTAATTTTCTGGAGTCCACCTTCTTGAGTTCTTTATATATATTGGAAATTAGTCCCCTATCTGATTTAGGATAGGTAAAGATCCTTTCCTAATCTGTTGGTGGCCTTTTTGTCTAATTGACAGTGTCTTTTACAGAAGCTTTGCAATTTTATGAGGTCCCATTTGTCGATTCTCAGTCTTATAGCACAAGCCATTGCTGTTCTATTCAGGAATTTTTCCCCTGTGCCCACATCTTCAATGCTTTTCCCCACTTCCTCCTCTATAAGATTCACTATCTCTGGTTTTATGTGGAGTTCCTTGATCCACTTAGATTTGACCTTAGTACAAGGAGATAGAAATGGGTCAATTCGCGTTCCACTACATGATAACCACCAGTTGTGCCAGCACCAATTGTTTAAAATGCTGTCTTTTTCCCACTGGATGGTTTTGCTCCATTGTCAAAGAACAAGTGACCATAGATGTGTGGGTTCATTTATGGGTCTTCAATTATATTCCATTGGTCTACTTGTCTGTCACTATACCAGTACCATGCAGTTTTTATGACAATTGCTCTATAATACAGCTTTAGGTCAGGCATGGTGATTCCACCAGAGGTTCTTTTACCCTTGAAAAGAGTTTTTGCTATCTTAGTTTTTTTGTTATTCCAGATGAATTTGCAGATTGCCCTTTCTAATTCATTGAAGAATTGAGTTGGAATTTTGATGGGGATTGCGTTGAATCTGTAGATTGCTTTCAGCAAGACAGCCATTTTTACTATATTGACCTTACCAATCCATGAGAATGGGAGATCTTTCCATCTTCTGAGATCTTCTTTAATTTCTTTCTTCAGAGACTTGAAGTTCTTATCATACAGATCTTTCACTTACTTAGTTAGAGTCACGCCAAGGTATATTATTTGTGACTATTGAGAAGGGTGTTGTTTCCCTAATTTCTTTCTCAGCCTGTTTATCCTTTGTGTATAGAAAGGCCATTTACTTGTTTGAGTTAATTTTATATACAGCTACTTCACTGAAGCTGTTTATCAGGCTTAGGAGTTCTCTGGTGGAATTTTTAGGGTCACTTATATATACTATCATATTATCTGCAAAAAGTGATATTTGACTTCTTCCTTTCCAATTTGTATCCCCTTGGTCTCCTTTTCTTGTCGAATTGCTCTGGCTAGACTTCATATACTATGTTGAATAGGTATGGAGAAAGTGGGCAGCCTTGTCTAGTCCCTGATTTTAGTGGGATTGCTTCCAGCGTCTCACCATTTACCTTGATGTTGGATACTGGATTGCTGTAGATTGCTTTTATCATGTTTAGGTATGGGCCTTGAATTCCTGATCTTTCCAATACTTTTATCATGAAGGGGTTTTGGATTTTGTCAAATGCTTTCTCTGCATCTAATGAGATTATCATGTGGTTTTTGTGTTTGAGTTTGTTTATATAGTGGATTACGTTGATGGATTTGCATATATGAAACCGTCCCTGGCTCCCTGGAATGAAATGTACTTGGTCAGGATGGATGATTGTTTTGATGTGTTCTTGAATTCAGTTAGCCAGAATTTTATTGAGTATTTTTGCATTGATATTCATAAGGGAAATTGGTCTGAAGTTCTCTATCTTTGTTGGATCTTTCTGTGGTTTAGGTATCAGAGTAATTGTGGCTTCATGGAATGAATTGGGTAGACTACTTTCTGCTTTTATTTTGTGGAATAGTTTGTGCAGAACTGGAATTAGATCTTCTTTGAAGGTCTGATAGAACTCTGCACTAAATCCATCTGGTCCTGGGATTTTTTTTTTTTTTGGTTGGTAGACTATTAATATTAATGACTGCTTCTATTTCTTTATGGGATATAGGGCTGTTTAGATCATTAACCTGATCCTGATTTAACTTTGGTACCTGGTATCTGTCTAGAAATTTGTCCATTTCATCCAGGTTTTCCAGTTTTGTTGAGTATACCCTTTTGTAGAAGGATCTGATGGTGTTTTGGATTTCTTCAGGATCTGTTGTTATGTCTCCCTTTTCATTTCTGATTGTGTTAATTAGGATGCTGTCCCTGTGTCCTCTAGTGAGTCTGGCTAAGGGTTTATCTATCTTGTTGATTTTCTCAAAGAACCAGCTCCTCCTTTGGTTGATTCTTTGAATAGTTCTTCTTGTTTCCACTTTGTTGATTTCACCCTTGAGTTTGGTTTTTTCCTGCAGTCTACTCCTCTTGGGTGAATTTGTTTCCTTTTGTTCTAGAGCTTTTAGGTGTGTTGTCAAGCTGCTAATGTGTGCTCTCTCTAGTTTCTTTTTGGGGGCACTCAGAGCTATGAGTTTTCCTCTTAGAAATGCTTTCATTGTGTCCCATAAGTTTGGGTATGTTGTGGCTTCATTTTCATTAAACTCTAATAAGTCTTTAATTTCTGTCCTTATTCCTTCCTTGACCAAGGTATCTTTGAGTAGAGTGTTTTTCAGAATCCATGTGAATGTTGGCTTCCTATTATTTATGTTGTTATTGAAGATCAGCCTTAGTCCATGATTATCTGATAGGATGCATGGGACGATTTCAATATTTTTGTATCTGTTGAGGCCTGTTTTGTGACCAATTATATGGACAGTTTTGGAGAAGCTACCATGAGGTGCTGAGAAGAAGGTACATACTTTTTGTTGTAGGATAAAATGTTCTGTAGATATCTGTTAAATCCATTTGTTTCATAACTTCTGTTAGTTTCACTGTGTCCCTGTTTAGTTTCTGTTTCCACAGTCTGACCATTGATGAAAATGGTGTGTTGAAGTCTACCATTATTATTGTGTGAGGTGCAATGTGTGCTTTGAACTTTACCAAAGTTTCTTTAATGAATGTGGCTGCCCTTGCATTTGGAGCATAGATATACAGAACTGAGTGTTCCTCTTGGAAGTTTTTTCCTTTGATGAGTATGAAGTGCCCCTCCTTGTCTTTTTTGATGACTTTGGGTTGGAAGTCGATTTTATTAGATATTAGAGTGGCTACTCCAGCTTGTTTCTTCAGACCATTTGCTTGGAAAATTGTTTTCCAGCCTTTCACTCTGAGGTAGTGTCTGTCTTTTTCCCTGAGATGGGTTTCCTGTAAGCAGCAGAATGTTGGGTCCTGTTTGTGTAGCCAGTCATTTTATTGGGGAATTGAGTCCATTGATATTAAGAGATATTAAGGAAACCTAATTGTTGCTTCCTATTATTTTTGTTGTTAAGAGTTGCCATTACCATAGATTTGAGCATCAGCAACAAAATACAAGAGATGGAAGAGAGAATCTCAGGTGCAGAAGATTCCATAGAGAACATCGGCACAACAATCAAAGAAAATGGAAAATGCAAAAAGATCCTAACTCAAAATATCCAGGAAATCCAGGACACAATGAGAAGACCAAACCTACGGATAATAGGAGTGGATGAGAATGAAGATTTTCAACTCAAAGGACCAGCAAACATCTTCAACAAAATTATTGAAGAAAACTTCCCAAATATAAAGAAAGAGATACCTATGAACATACAAGAAGCCTACAGAACTCCAAATAGACTGGACCAGAAAAGAAATTCCTCCCGACACATAATAATCAGAACAACAAATGCACTAAATAAAGATAGAATACTAAAAGCGGTAAGGGAAAAAGGTCAAGTAACATACAAAGGCAAGCCTATCAGAATTACACCAGATTTTTCACCAGAGACTATGAAAGCCAGAAGAGCCTGGACAGATGTTATACAGACACTAAGAGAACACAAATTCCAGCCCAGGCTACTATACCCAGCCAAACTCTCAATTACCATAGATGGAGAAACCAAAGTATTCCACGACAAAACCAAATTCTCACATTATCTCTCCACGAATCCAGCCCTTCAAAGGTTAATAACAGAAAAAAACCAATACAAGAACGGGAACAATGCCCTAGAAAAAACAAGAAGGTAATCCCTCAACAAACCTAAAAGAAGACAGCCACAAGAACAGAATGCCAACTTTAACAACAAAAATAACAGGAAGCAACAATTACTTTTCCTTAATATCTCTTAACATCAATGGTCTCAACTCCCCAATAAAAAGACATAGACTAACAAACTGGCTACACAAACAAGACCCAACATTTTGCTGTTTACAGGAGACACATCTCAGAGAAAAAGATAGACACTACCTCAGAATAAAAGGCTGGAAAACAATTTTCCAAGCAAATGGTATGAAGAAACAAGCTGGAGTAGCCATCCTAATATCTGATAAGATTGACTTCCAACCCAAAGTCATCAAAAAAGACAAGGAGGGGCACTTTGTTCTCATCAAAGGTAAAATCCTCCAAGAGGAACTCTCAATTCTGAATATCTATGCGCCAAATACAAGGGCAGCCACATTCATTAAAGAAACTTTAGTAAAGCTCAAAGCACACATTGCACCTCATACAATAATAGTGGGAGACTTCAACACACCACTTTCACCAATGGACAGATCATGGAAACAGAAACTAAACAGGGACACACTGAAACTAACAGAAGTGATGAAACAAATGGATCTGACAGATATCTACAGAACATTTTATCCTAAAACAAAAGGATATACCTTCTTCTCAGCACCTCATGGTACCTTCTCCAAAATTGACCACATAATAGGTCACAAAACAGGCCTCAACAGATTCAAAAATATTGAAATTGTCCCATGTATCCTATTAGATCACCATGCACTAAGGCTGATCTTCAATAACAAAAAAAATAACAGAAAGCCAACACTCACGTGGAAACTGAACAACACTCTTCTCAATGATACCTTGGTCAAGGAAGGAATAAAGAAAGAAATTAAAGACTTTTTAGAGTTTAATGAAAATGAAGCCACAATGTACCCAAACCTTTGGGACACAATGAAAGCATTTCTAAGAGGGAAACTCATAGTTCTGAGTGCCTCCATGAAGAAACGGGAGAGAGCACATACTAGCAGCTTGACAACACATCTAAAAGCTCTAGAAAAAAAGGAAGCAAATTCACCCAAGAGGAGTAGACGGCAGGAAATAATCAAACTCAGGGGTGAAATCAACCAAGTGGAAACAAGAAGAACTATTCAAAGAATTAACCAAACGAGGAGTTGGTTCTTTGAGAAAATCAACAAGATAGATAAACCCTTAGCTAGACTCACTAGAGGGCACAGAGACAAAATCCTAATTAACAAAATCAGAACTGAAAAGGGAGACATAACAACAGATCCTGAAGAAATCCAAAACACCATCAGATCCTTCTACAAAAGGCTATACTCAACAAAACTGGAAAACCTGGACGAAATGGACAAATTTCTGGACAGATACCATGTACCAAAGTTGAATCAGGATCAAGTTGACCTTCTAAACAGTCCCATATCCCCTAAAAAAATAGAAGTAGTTATAAATAGTCTCCCAACCAAAAAAAGCCCAGGACCAGACGGGTTTAGTGCAGAGTTCTATCAGACCTTCAAAGAAGATCTAATTCCAGTTCTGCACAAACTTTTTCACAAGATAGAAGTAGAAAGTACTCTACCCAACTCATTTTATGAAGCCACTATTACTCTGATACCTAAACCACAGAAAGATCCAACAAAGATAGAGAACTTCAGACCAATTTCTCTTATGAATATCGATGCAAAAATCCTCAATAAAATTCTCGCTAACCGAATCCAAGAACACATTAAAGCAATCATCGATCCTGACCAAGTAGGTTTTATTCCAGGAATGCAGGGATGGTTTAATATACGAAAATCCATCAATGTAATCCACTATATAAACAAACTCAAAGACAAAAACCACATGATCATCTCGTTGGATGCAGAAAAAGCATTTGACAAGATCCAACACCCATTCATGATAAAAGTTCTGGAAAGATCAGGAATTCAAGGCCCATACCTAAACATGATAAAAGCAATCTACAGCAAACCAGTAGCCAACATCAAAGTAAATGGAGAGAAGCTGGAAGCAATCCCACTAAAATCAGGGACTAGACAAGGCTGCCCACTTTCTCCCTACCTTTTCACCATAGTAATTGAAGTATTAGCCAGAGCAATTCGACAACAAAAGGAGATCAAGGGGAAACAAATTGGAAAGGAGGAAGTCAAAATATCACTTTTTGCAGATAATATGATAGTATATATAAGTGACCCTAAAAATTCCACCAGAGAACTCCTAAACCTGATAAACAGCTTCGGTGAAGTAGCTGGATATAAAATTAACTCAAGCAAGTCAATGGCCTTTCTCTACACAAAGAATAAACAGGCTGAGAAAGAAATTAGGGAAACAACACCCTTCTCAATAGTCACAAATAATATAAAATATCTCGGCTTGACTCTAACTAAGGAAGTGAAAGATCTGTATGATAAAAACTTCAAGTCTCTGAATAAAGAAATTAAAGAAGATCTCAGAAGATGGAAAGATCTCCCATGCTCATGGATTGGCAGGATCAATATTGTAAAAATGGCTATCTTGCCAAAAGCAATCTACAGATTCAATGCAATCCCCATCAAAATTCCAACTCAATTCTTCAACGAATTAGAAGGAGCAATTTGCAAATTCATCTGGAATAACAAAAAACCTAGGATAGCAAAAACTCTTCTCAAGGATAAAAGAACCTCTGGTGGAATCACCATGCCTGACCTAAAGCTTTACTACAGAGCAATTGTGGTAAAAACTGCATGGTACTGGTATAGAGACAGACAAGTAGACCAATGGAATAGAATTGAAGACCCAGAAATGAACCCACACACCTATGGTCACTTGATCTTCGACAAGGGAGCTAAAACCATCCAGTGGAAGAAAGACAGCATTTTCAACAAATGGTGCTGGCACAACTGGTTGTTATCATGTAGAAGAATGCGAATCGATCCATACTTATCTCCTTGTACTAAGGTCAAATCTAAATGGATCAAAGAACTTCACATAAAACCAGAGACACTGAAACTTATAGAGGAGAAAGTGGGGAAAAGCCTTGAAGATATGGGCACAGGGGAAAAATTCCTGAACAGAACAGCAATGGCTTGTGCTGTAAGATCGAGAATTGACAAATGGGACCTAATGAAACTCCAAAGTTTCTGCAAGGCAAAAGACACCGTCAATAAGACAAAGAGACCACCAACAGATTGGGAAAGGATCTTTACCTATCCTAAATCAGATAGGGGACTAATATCCAACATATATAAAGAACTCAAGAAGGTGGACTTCAGAAAATCAAATAACCCCATTAAAAAATGGGGCTCAGAACTGAACAAAGAATTCTCACCTGAGGAATACCGAATGGCAGAGAAGCACCTGAAAAAATGTTCAACATCCTTAATCATCAGGGAAATGCAAATCAAAACAACCCTGAGATTCCACCTCACACCAGCCAGAATGTCTAAGATCAAAAATTCAGGTGACAGCAGATGCTGGCGAGGATGTGGAGAAAGAGGAACACTCCTCCATTGTTGGTGGGATTGCAGGCTTGTACAACCACTCTGGAAATCCGTCTGGCGGCTCCTCAGAAAATTGGACATAGTACTACCGGAGGATCCAGCAATACCTCTCCTGGGCATATATCCGGAAGATGCCCCAACTGGTAAGAAGGACACATGCTCCACTATGTTCATAGCAGCCTTATTTATAATAGCCAGAAGCTGGAAAGAACCCAGATGCCCCTCAACAGAGGAATGGATACAGAAAATGTGGTACATCTACACAATGGAGTACTACTCAGCTATTAAAAAGAATGAATTTATGAAATTCCTAGCCAAATGGATGGACCTGGAGGGCATCATCCTGAGTGAGGTAACACATTCACAAAGGAACTCACACAATATGTACTCACTGATAAGTGGATATTAGCCCAAAACCTAGGATACCCAAGATATAAGATACAATTTCCTAAACACATGAAACTCAAGAAAAATGAAGACTGAAGTGTGGACACTATGCCCCTCCTTAGAAGTGGGAACAAAACACCCATGGAAGACGTTACAGAGACAAAGTTTGGAGCTGAGATGAAAGGATGGACCATGTAGAGTCTGCCTTATCCAGGGATCCACCCCATAATCAGCATCCAAACGCTGACACCATTGCATACACTAGCAAGATTTTATCGAAAGGACCCAGATGTAGCTGTCTCTTGTGAGACTATGCCGGGGCCTAGCAAACACAGAAGTGGATGCCCACAGTCAGCTAATGGATGGATCACAGGGCTCCCAATGGAGGAGCTAGAGAAAGTACCCAAGGAGCTAAAGGGATCTGCAACCCTATAGGTGGATCAACATTATGAACTAACCAGTACCCCTGAGCTCTTGACTCTAGCTGCATATGTATCAAAAGATGGCCTAGTCGGCCATCACTGGAAAGAGAAGCCCATTGGACACACAAACTTTATATGCCACAGAACAGGGGAACGCCAGGGCCAAAAAGGGGGAGTGGGTGGGTAGGGGAGTGGGGGTGGGTGGGTATGGGGGACTTTTGGTATAGCATTGGAAATGTAAATGAGCTAAATACCTAATAAAAATGGAAAGAGAAAAAAAAAAGAGTTGCCATTATTTTCTTGTGACTGTCTTCTTTTAGGTTTGTTGAAGGATTACTTTCTTGCTTTTTCTATGACATGGTTTCTGTCCTTGTTTTTTTTTTTTTTTTTTTTTTTTTTTTTTTTTTTTTTTTTTTTTTTTTTCTATTACTATCCTTTGAAGGGCTGGATTCATGGAAAGATAATGTGTGAATTTGGTTTTGTCGTGGAATACTTTGGTATCTCCATCTATGGTAATTGAGAGTTTGGCTGGGTATAGTAGCCTGGGCTGGCATTTGTGTTCTCTTAGTGTCTGTTTAATGTCTGTCCAGGATCTTCTGGCTTTCATAGTCTCTGGTGAAAAGTCTGGTTTATTTCTGATAGGCCTACCTTTATATGTTACTTGACCTTTTTCCCTTACTGCTTTTAATATTCTATATTTATTTAGTGCATTTGCTGTTCTGATTATTGTGTGTCGGGAGGAATTTTTTTCTGGTCCAGTCTATTTGGAGTTCTGTAGGCTTCTTGTATGTTCACGGGCATCTCTTTCTTTAGGTTTGGGAAGTTTTCTTCTATAATTTTGTTGAAGATATTTGCTGACCCTTTAAATTGAAAATCTTCGTTCTCATCTACTCCTATTATCCGTAGGTTTGGTCTTCTCATTTTGTCCTGCATTTCCTGGATGTTTTGAGTTAGGAACTTTTTGCATTTTGCATTTTCTTTGATTGTTGTGCCCATGTTTTCTATGGAATCTTTTGCACCTGAGATTCTCTCTTCCATCTCTTGTATTTTGTTTCTGATGCTGGCATCTATGGTTCCAGATTTCTTTCCTAGGGTTTCTATCTCTAGGGTTGCCTCATTTTGGGTTTTCTTTATTGTGTCTACTTCCATTTTTAGGTCTAGTATCCTTTCCATCACCTGTTTGGATGTGTTTTCCTGTTTTTCTTTAAGGACTTCTTCCTGTTTGGTTTTGTTTTCTTGTTTTTCTTTAAGGACTTGTAATTCTTTAGCAGTCTTCTCCTATATTTCTTTAAGTGAGTTATTAAAGTCCTTCTTGATGTCCTCTACCATCATCATGAGATATGCTTTTAAATCTGGGTCTAGCTTTTCAGGTGTTTTGGGGTGCCCAGGACTGGGTGAGGTGGGAGTGCTGCGTTCTGATGATGATGAGTGGTCTTGGTTTCGGTTAGTGGGATTCTCATGTATGTCTTTCACCATCTGGTAATCTCTGGTGTTGGCTGTTATAGTTGGCTCTGGTTAAAGCTTGTTCCTCTCGTGATTCTCTTAGCCTCTATCAGCAAACCTGGGAGACTAGCTCTCTCCTGTGTTTCAGTGGTCATATCAGTCTCTGCAAGCAAGCTCTCCTCTTGCAGGGAAGGTGCACAGATATCTGAAGTTCGGACCTGCCTCCTGGCAGAAGATGAAGGCCCGAAATAGGGCCTGTCCCAGAAGGTGTTAGCTTCTGTAGTCCACACTCTCACCTGCACAGACTAGTCTCAGAGGGATCTGGGAACCAAGATGGCTCCCCTAGGTGCTCAGGCAAAGCCCTCCTGGGCAGGGCAGACACCTCTCCTCTGGCAGGGAAGGTGCCCGGATGTGTGGAGCCTGAAAAGTGGTCTGCCTCAGAAGCTGTTTGGCTTTTGCCTGTCCCAGAAGCATTTAGCTTCTGTAGTCCACACTCTTACCTGTGCAGACTATTCTCAGGGGGATCTGGGAACCAAGATGGCTCTCCTGGGTGCTCGTCCACTTTATTTTAATATTAACATCACTACTTCCTCATACTAAGTAGGGAAGAGAATTCCCTTGGTTTATTACATTTTCCTTTGGCTTTTAACTTCTTTAATACTCAGGCCTCGTTGTTTCCTTCTTTGCACCCAATTGACCTCTTTAAGTCTACCTAAGGAATCCCTGTTTTTTGTTTGTTTGGTTTTTGTTTTTGTTTGTTTGTTGTTGCTGTTGAGTTTGTAAAGTCAGGCTGTCACAGATTACCCAAGTCCCTGGTCAAGAAAGGGCATCACTGTAGTTACAACTCAAAGCTAGTAGCAAAGACAACTTTGTTTTCTATTAGATGCTTGCTTTGCTGGCCCAACCCAGTTAGCTCAAGAGTTTGCATCAAGATCAAACTGTGAGGTGATTCAGTTTGATTTGGAGGGGTAGGGATGAATCAGGCTTTGTACCTTTGATTATTAGTAGGTTGTGGATCTTAATCTCTCTTCCCTAACTCTAAATTCACTGCTCACTTCCATTTTCACAAGCTAATCTTCCCAGTTATGTCCCAAACTGTGCCACATGCTGAGAACCCTATCTTTTCCCTGAAGAGCATTTTTAGGTTTCTTTCACATAGGAGTATGAAGAAACCTGCTTTAAATGTAGAAGGAAGGGAGCTTATTTTCAATTCAAATACAAATTGGATTTAGAAATAAACATGATCCTATCTATAAGGTTTATTGCATAAGAGATTCATTCTACTGTCTCCCAACCCCTTATTTACAAAATTAATCCCCTAAACTGGTTTCTACCTAGTTTAATTGTTTTTATGGTTGGCATGTCTGTCTATCTCTATATGTTTAGCTGTGAGCCTTTGGGAAGGTCCATCACAAGGCATTCCACTTTAAGGAGAAATTTATAATGATCCTTCTATGCAGACAAAAATATTCTGTTAGCAACCAGACACATATTTCTATTGAGCCCTTGAAATGTAGCTAGTATAACAGAAAGCAAATTATTATTCTTTATGTTAACCATTTAAAATTAAATCTACATTGATATGAGTGGCTCAGGCCAACATACTGGATGACACATTCTTAGATGATAACAATTCAGATAATGGGCTATGTTTAAAGGTAAGTTACCTATGTGACAGGTGGCTTTCTGGCTACTCTTAAGTATTGGAACTTATGCCTACTTTCTCTGTTCCTTAGTTTACTATGATCACATTGATATGAACCTCCAAAATTGTATGTGATTGAGAGTACATAAGGTCTCTATTTCTGCCAATTCATAAACTATGCATTTGTTACTTTCCAGTTTCCAGATTATTGTTTAATTTTCTTTGTTCATATAAAACGATGAAGTAAGCCCAGGAGTGAAGGTGATTTACAGTCATCATTAATGTCATTTAAGAGTTGTCTCTTCTTGCCTCTGCTCCATCTTCCTTACAAATGTACTTCTATTCTGTCGAATCTCTGGGAATAGATTTAAATCACCACTGATGGCTTGATCTCAGCCCTTTAGTAAGTCTGAATCCTGCAATTTGGGACTTTCCCCTGGTGTTTACTTTGTTGGCCAGATTCCTTGCATTTGTTCTATGTGGTTGAGGCATCCTTTAATAAATTACTCATTTTGATATTGTGTGGAGGGACCTAAATGAAAATTGAAATAGTTTAAATCAAATTTTCTTTCATTTTCTGTGGATTTGTTTTACTCTGGGTCACAAACAATTTGCCTCATAAGATAATGAAATTGAATTCAAAGGGATTATCCAATCAAAGATGTGAAGTTAAGTTTCAGAGGTTCTGTGGGTGTACCTCTTAGTTCTTGGCACACATGTGAGTTTCACCACATGATGACAGAATATTTGGAAACATTCCTTAATTTCTTGAATTTTTATTTAGGTTTAGGAAACTTTCCTGCTGTTGTGTTTGTGACTTAGTTGCTGTTTTATCTTTTCCTGGCCACCTTTAAGAGGCCGTCTTTCTCTGCAGTTACACTGATGACTGATTCCCTACAGTTCTCTATACAGCTCTTTCCCTATGTTCTCTGATCCCATCTACACCATGTGATACAGACACTTAGGAAACTTATGCTCACAACGAACTTGAACAGCTGTCGAGTGTGTTGAATCCATGTTGAATGCTCTGCAGGCAGTTCACAAGAACTATATTAAAAGTTAAACTCTTCAGCACTTATTTAGATTGATGATACTTTGATGCAATCTAAGATCAGAACTTGAGACTTATAAGCTTGAATTTCTCCTGTTCTCTTCGCCAAGTTAAAGACTATCTAGTCTTATGTTTTCTACTTTTCTTCATGGGTTCCTCAAATATTGCTTGTGTGCATGTTATGGGTCATGTACTTTACTAGATCTTGTGAGTAGAATAGTGGCCAAGACAGATATAATATAATAAAATCTAGAACATTTTAAAGAAGAGACAACCTCTTTAAACAATTTGATTTTTAAATTTAAATTCTTATTTTTTGGAGAATTTCTTACATGATAACTGTATTTCATCACTTCCACTTTTCCCTCACCACAAACTCCTCCCATGGCTCCCACTCCCTCTCAAATTCATTACCATTTCTTCTTTAATTATTCTTATTATGCATAAATGTACTTATGCACACATATGTATACATATGTATATGTATACATATATGTATATATAGAGATACATATTCATGTACATATATCTGTATGCATACATTTGTAATAACTGCTCTCCAGTTGAATTTATGGCCTGACCCTTAGAAGAGAATTTATATCCTATGGCTAGGAAGGTCATAGACCTGAGGAAGGAACTTAACTATTGTTTCCTTAACTCAGTTAATATGGTACCAAAATGCCTTCGAAATACGTGTTTATACCCTCTAACAAATACTACCCTTAGCCTTAGAGAAGCTTCCTTGTGCAGTGAACACAGTGACTTCACAGACTCATAACTACTCAAGATGTTGAGAATTAGTGGTTATTGAGTGGTCATCCTTAAACACTGCTTTTATATAAGCCTTCCTCAGTCTCAGGCACATCATATGTGAGGGAATGAATAGAATTGAGGGGCTGAATGATAGGGAGAAAGCCTGCAAAATACCCCATTCTGGGCATGACACAGTCATTATAAATGTGACCTCACTACTGCTACAGTGGTCTTTACTAGGCTTGTGCAAGACTGGGCCAGTCAATAGTCAAGAATTGATCATGCTGGGGCACATAGGGCCCTATTGTCCCTGTTGAGTTATTGGACACAGTTACATTCTAGAGGTTATTATAATTTGCTGTCAAATGTTACTGTCCTTTATAGAATCACTGCTGACCCCACCAGGCTCCACTGGATAGTCACAATCACATGGTCATACTGACAGCCCTGGTTAAACTTAGTGGGTCACAAAGAAAGAAAAACCATGACTGTGGGGAGGGACCTAAGAGAAGTAGGAGAATACCAGAATGTACTGTTAAGGAACAACCTTAATTAATTAAACAAACAAAAACCTCCATTAATCAAATGTTCACCAGTAGTAGATTACATGATTAAATTATGGACACATGAAATAGGACATAAGATGACAGAAAATGAAGAGACCCCCATATTCATACATCTAAATGAGCAAATTCCAAAATTTTAGTATTTAGGAGTATCATAGAAAAGTATATGATAGTTCATTTATACAAAGTTTTAAATGGAAAAGAACTTGAAGTCAAGCCTTTATAAGTATGCAGTTTCAAAAGGTATAAAAGAAATCAAAAGGATAACCAATATGGAATTCAACTCAGTGGCTACCTTTGGTGCCTGGGACTGGGCTATTGAAGAAACATAGTTAGTGAATGTGCTTTTCTTGAGCTGAGTGGTAGGTCTTTGGACATTAATCATTGTTATTACCAGTGTTGCTATTATTATTATAATTTAAACACTTTATAGATTCTTTCATGTGAATGATCTATTTTATAATAAAAGTCTAATTACTAGAAGAAAAGTTAAAAAAAAAAAAAAAGACTGTTTTGGTCTCTATAAAGGCCTTGCTTCAGAGCCATGCTCAAGTCATTGTGTAAAATGACATAAGATTTTTCAGAAATAAAAGCTAAGAAAAGCTCTCTTTTCCCAGGTAGTTTTCTTCTCCTTGTGGTTGAAATATCATTCCATGCAGTTTTCTCTCTCATTGTCTCTAACTAATGTAGATAAAATTCTAAGCCATGCTCAACTTGAGCTGGAGTTTAGTTACCTTCATCATCTGAAATGAGGACATTCTTCCTGTGGACTCCATGTCTTCCAATGGTGCATCTTTAAAATTAAAACTATCATTTTTTCTTGATGTACTTAGGGAGGCAAAAGAGAAAATACATTCATAGATTCACATATAGTCACATAAATATATAGTTGCACATGTGTGAATATACATGCATATATATGAATATAATAATTATTCCCCCCAGTGTTGAGGAAATTACATGACATACTATACATAATAGAAATCCACAGAGTATAAGGTACAGGTGACACTCCTCATGTGTATGGGACCTGCAAGGCTAATCATCAGCGTAGACCCAAGAGTAGGCTTGAGCTTAATGTTCCATTTTCACCCCATTGGCATCTGGATAGCCTTGAGGAAATTAAACTTTCTAATTATCAGATTGATACACGTTCCAATGAAATTTATATGCAAATTTGTGACAGTTTGTACTGAACATTTCACACAAAGGCTGATACAAGGTAAACATTCAGTGATGTGGTAGATATAATGTGATTAGTATTATCACTACTGTCATCTTAAGGACACAGGGGAGGTGCTGATGATACTGTGCCAGTGATAAAGTTGGAATGCATCCATGATTGTACTCTGCGTTCTCATTGGTCCTTGGTAAATAGGCCTTCAAAGGAAAATTTTACAGCTTTGGTTAAAATAACCTTTTTCCTAATGTAGTAATTTTTATGCAAGCTATTCTGTGCACAGAGAGATTTTGAAACAGTTTTGCAGTATTTAGCAACTTGATGTGAAATTTTCCTGAAAGAGCTTTTGGGAAAGAAAAACAGAGAGGGGATAGATGTGATACATAGTGAGGCAAGGGGCAGGCAATATAACTAGATGCCTCAATATCCCTGAGATACTTTTAAAACACCCCTACCATCAGATGAGTGCACAGTGGCACTGTATATATACATACAAATGAATATAGGTAGAATTATCTTAAGTATCTGAAACAAGAGTTGGCAAATCCAGCATTTTTTAAAAAATGTTCTGTAAGGTCCTAAAGAGAGGATACAGAATTACTGATACATCAGTGAGCAAGTACCAATGACACAGAAGAAATAAGTGAAAGGAGCAGTTGTCACAAAGTGCAGCTTCACATGTGGGTGGGGATTGTCTGGGTTGTGTTGCTATTGACTCCTAAAATAACTGTACTTTCAGCTGTCTCAGAGTTTTCATTGCTTTGATAAAACACCATAAAAAAAGCAACTTGAAGAGAAGTGGGTTCATTTCAGTTTACAACTCTCAGATTGTAATCCATCACTGAGAGAAGCCAGGCCAGAAACCTGGAGGTAGGAGTTGATGCAGAGGAGTGCTGCTTACTGGCTTTCTTATAGAACTCAGGACCACCTTCCCTAGTGAGCTGGGTCCTCTCACATTAACAATTAATCAAGAAAACACAACACAGACATTTCTACAGGGAGATCTTATGAATGTGTTTTCTCAATCAAGAGACCCTCCACCCAGTGACTCTTGATTGTGTCAAGTTGACATAAAACTACCCAGCAAAAGAGATAGCTCTGAAACTGTGGAGTCCAAAGTTTCATGTGCAGATCTTAGGAAAGTAGTGGAAATACAGGACCTCATCATGAATTTTGCTGTAGCTATAACACCATTCACTCTCTCCATTTTTCTCATTGTTTCTTATGTCTTGCCACTCAGTGGACATTGTTTATCAATGATTCCATGAGGCTATGGTCTCTCAAACACTTTAAGAGATAGAGGAAGCTGAGACCTTTGGAAAGATGCTTATTAAATTTGAAGTCTCACACATTGTAGATATTAAAGAATGCATATGCAGAATCGTCATATGAATTCAAATTTGTTTAACTACAGGTACTTGCCATATGGACTAACAGCAAGGATAACAAATTACAGCATGAACTTTGGGAAAATATAATGGAATGATGCCTTGCTAGCTGACAAAGTTTTACAGTCTTGGTAGCATCTCAGAACTATATTTAAGTTTCAACTAAAATAATCTTTTCTAGTTCTTCACTAAATCTTTTTGAGGACCATGACGACTCAAATGCTCGGGCAAAAATTTCCAGATTTGGAAATTTTCTCATGGATGCTAATATAATGAACATTCATTATTTGTCCAGAACTATAATCCAGAGATCAAATTTAATCACAGCCTAATGGATTTCAACAGAGTAGTTATATAGAAGAAGTATGCATATAGAAGTTTGTAGGCCTGAACTGTAATGAGTTCCAAAGAGACAGCCTAGAATTGCCCTATTTGGGCAGTGCAGAGGATTTAAGGTCTCTTTGTACTAATCACCACCACTTAACTCAGGCTCACCATCACGAATTTCCCATTTATGTCCCCATCGTCATGGTTCATTCTCCCAGAATCTGATAGACTGACAGAGCTGATGATTCCAAAGTGTCATCTGTGTAAGGCGATGCTTGTCAACCTTTGGCATACAATCTCTTTGGATGTCAGATGACCTTTAAGTGGGTTTGCCTAAGACCATTGGAAAACACAGATATTTAATTACAATTCATAACAGTAGCAAAATTATAGCCAAAAAAAATTACAGAGAATAATTTATTTTGGGGGGAGTTAGCCCAACATGAAGAACTGTGTTAAAGAGTCAAAGCATTAGGATGGTTGAGAACCATTGGTTAAAAGTGTCTGCATTATGTAGATGCCTTAATTGAGCTAGTGTCCAGACATGGAATTCATTAATAACAACTCAAGTCTTCCAACTATGTTTCATTTAGCTTTTCCACATCTTGCTACTTGCTCTCGCAGACTCATGTCTTAAACTCTTCTTCCCAGCCAATAGTACTATCTGGGAATTTGATAAATCATTTAGGAAGGGGCACCTAATTGGTAGAGGCAGATTGCTAAGGTACACCTTTAGGTGTATTGTCTGTCTGGCCCTTGCTTTTCTTTCTTTCTGATTCTTTCTCTGCAAGATGTGAACAAGGTCCATTACATGCTCACTCTAGCACTTATGAACTTCTTTGTCCTGTCTTCCTTGTCATGGCTGACTAAAACTATGAGTCAAAATTAAACTTTTCTCCCTTAAGTTGTTCCTGTGTAGTGTTTTGTCCCAGAAACAAAAGCAGCTAATATTTAGGTGGCACCTTTGCTTTCTTATAGGTCTCTATTGACAAAAGAACTCCAAACAAATAATTCAACTATTAGACTCAGACAAATGTGTCTAAAACAAGATTCTTTTCCCAAGAGATACTGTTTTCCTTCTTTGAAATACCTCATCAAGTCTAGATTCTGACAAGAAGCTCTGTATAGTCAGAAAATAAAACAGAAAAGGCTAAAAGTCAGGACTAGATTTAAATGCACCAGGAAGTAGAGAGTAAAGACAATGAGAGTTATCTGTGAATATGAAATCATTTCTTTAAATATACCAGTGTTTTCAACATTTATATTGGGTTGGTATCTTGATGTATATATGGATAAAGTTAGTTTGTGATACAACTGTCTGAAATACACAAACAAAATGACTGCTGGTTCTCAGAGAACAAGGCAAAAATAATTACAAAATTCTTCACACTTGATCTGAGCCAAAAGGCCAAGAAGTGATAATTCTGAAATTCTTATCTGAGGAATGATATGAGAAGTAAAGTTACAAACACATCGGTGGTTATGGGGGATGAGGTTGGTTCAAATGCAGATTAGGAATTTTGTAGTGAGTCCCAGAGAGTACGTCTCAATAAAGAACTTATGTGGTGCTGATGCAAGTCGCCCTTAGTCACATCACATTTAGTAGACATAAGAGATAGTGAAAGAGACAGAATTTAATAGAGGTTGGGAAGCAGGTAGAGTTTCCCAATAGCTTTGTCAGTAGGAATCAATGACCAAGTATCAAAGTGTGATATAAAAATGTAATGTGTTCTTTAAAGTGCAAGTCCTTAAACTGAATCAGAATTTCTGAAGTGAGGATGAGAAATAAACATATTATCCAATCACCTACAGAATTAGAATATGTGGAAAAATTAAAAATCAGTTCCATAAGATAGAGAACATGATAGTGCAGTTTTTCTCATAACTATGAATATGGTGGAGGTTAATGGTCATTGATTCACTTTCATCACTGGAAAGAGATGCCCATTGGACAGGCAAACTTTATATGCCCCAGTACAGGGGAACGCCAGGGCCAAAAATTGGGAATGGGTGGGTAGGGGAGTGGGGGGGGGGTGTGGGGGATTTTGGGATAGCATTGGAAATGTAATTGAGGAAAATACGTAATAAAAAAATGTGAGTTCTACCACTGATCAGATATAATAATCAATTTATAAAATAAATTCACAACATTGAATAAAAAACCTAGGCTGCCTTATCATTTAACATATACATTCAAAAACAATGAAACCAGCCCAGTATTAGACCACTAAAAGTCATTTTATATTCTAATGGTAATCTCAAATCCAATCATTGGAGAATTGCCCTGAGGACATAGCAAGATAGTCTCTGTAGATTTTTAGACTCAAGAAAAGACTTGCCAAATTTCTGTAATGATAAAAGTTTGAAGTGACAGTCTGTTCCCAGATTCTTTGCAAATGAATCTGTCAATTATGGTTGTGCATTGACCTTACAAGGATATCCATGAGAGAAGATTGTAATCATTGAGGAAATTTTTCATCTTCAGGAACAAAATGCAACATTCTTTTTTTAAAAATTTGTATACCAGAGAAAAAGACTGTCACAGAAACATTTGCTGATGGTATTACAAGCAAATTGAAAAGGAACACAACTGTGCCTTGACACGGTATTGTTTACTCTGCCTATTAAAACCACAGGTGAAATTTGGAGCTCTTATTCTACTTGTTTTGTAAAGATTATTTTGTTCTCTATCAAAATCATAATGGTGCAACCAACTCCATCCGACTCTTCTGATCCAGAATGGAATTACATTAATACAAGCTGATAGCTGAATATAATATAAAGCTGATGACATTTATGAAAAAGGACCTCAGCATACTGTTTTAACAATGTATTCTTCTCTGCTTGACAAATAAAAACATTTATATTTCAAAGTAATTTCCATTTTAAAAATCCCATGCCAAGCTGATAAGGGAAGATAAAATATTGAATTTTAGAACATAAATAAACTCTTTTGAAACAACAAAGAAGCTTTTAGTAATAGCTTTCATTTAGATGGCATATTTTCCTCACTGGGAATTCTGACTAGCATACTTCACGAGAATGTATGTGGAAAGTTTATATTCTTTATAAATAAAATAGATGATAGATGTGTAGCATACACACACTGATTTTGTTTTGTAGGACACTTAAACATGGAATTTTAATTGGTTTATTTTCCAAGGTTTCATTTTTAGGAACTTATGCAGAAAAGTCTAAGTTCCAAGCTGTTCCTACTGGAACTTGAGAGGATAAGAAGAAACTTTGATTTAAAGAGAGAAAATGGAGAACTCCATGCATGGCTATGGGGCCACAACTGGACTGGCTCTCTTTTAGAAACGGTCAAATAGCTCTCCAAATGCCAAAAAGCCAAGCTGTCCACTGTGCAGGTTATGTGAATATACACATCTTAATGAATGGAGACAAGAGACTGTCAAAAGTTCTTATAAGATTAACAATCCAAACAAAACTATTGGTTGTCTACCAGAACTTAATAGTAAGACCCTATTGCTGACAATGTCACACACTTTGGTCACAAGGCACAGAGAAATAAATTTGGAACTTAATGAGATATGCTCTTACCTGGCTAACTTTTATTGTTCTAAGAGGTATGATGCAGGCTGTTGTGGGAGAAAATTCATCCACAGTGTTCCCTAACTTAAAGTTCTGTAAGCTACAAAAATGATCTATTTGGCAAACTGTCTTTTACTGCAGTAATGGCTTATCAGTTTTGAGGACAGCCAATAGTTTTATTTGATTTGAGACCTATTCCACAAGTTGGAACTTATGCCTGGTTTTATAAGCTTAGCAGTGAACTCATGGCTATATAAGCCCTGTGGGGAACTAATAACTATTGTTTTGATAGACAGCTACAATGTGAAACTGTCTTCTAAACACTCACACATACATTCATATATTAGTTCTGGGATCAACCTTCATCAGAAAAACTGTAGTGCAGTAAGAAGCAACTAATGAAAAAATAAACAAAAAAAAAGCACCAAAATCATAATTGTTAAAGTTACTGAGAGTTAATGATGTTGGAGTGTTGACCTTAAATAGCGGCTTTATATTACTGAGTCAGAAAGAAAGTGCAACTTAGAAAATGAGATGATATGCTCGTAAAAGGCTTCATCATCACATGACATGAAACAATTTTAGCTGCTTTATTTGAACAAGATTGAGCCCCTCAACATTTCATCAAGGAAGGGAGAGGGTTGCTTGAGGTTCCATCCCTCAATTATAGACTGTTGACCAGCAAGAGGTACTGTGGGGGTTTAGTCATTTTCTTCAGTGATGTAGCCACTGATAAGTTTCTTCTGTTATAGTAAATAACATCTCACACATGCTCCTGCAAAGAGCCCTTAATACACGCATGGGTCTCACACACACATGAAGTGTTACAATGGGAGGGAGTTAGATGACAGAAGGGTGGGGGAAATGATGAAAATTCATTATATATTATTATTCAAAACTGTCAAAGAATAAAAAAGTCACAAGCCAAAAACAGAAAAAAAAAAAAAAGAAAGGAAGAAAAAGGAGAAGAAAACGAAAGAAAAGAAAGTGGAGTAAATAAATATTTAAAAATTCCCCGGCATGGCATGGGGTTCTTCCCACCTGAGACTATTTATATTCTTGGATGAAAGATAGGGGGTTTTCAGAGGGAAAACCAGGAAAAGGGATAACATTTGAAATGTAAATAAAGAAAAAATAAATTTAAAAAAATAAAGGCAAATAGCACACACACACACACACACACACACACACACACACACACTCACACACACACACACACGGACACACAGACACATAACAACCTTTATATTTTTAAATATGCCTTAAGGAGCACAATAGTTGGACAATTGTCTACCTCCCATGTTGTTAGAATCTACCTTTCTGTCCATAACTCAAGTTATTACTATGTTTTATCTGGACTGCTCTTAACTCCAATTGGTCAGACCACATGGCCATATTTTTATGGTTCAGCTAACCCATGGTGGCTTTCCTTTCTCCTATCTTGGACATTCTTCTTCTATGGTGGCCTCCCTCTCTGTCCTTGACTTGTCAAGCTCAAGAAACCTAAACCCCACCTCTGTCTCCCCTCTCCATCTATTGGCTGTCAGCATCTTCATTCAGAAATCAGAATTAACATGTGGGCAGTGTCTCAGCATGCAGACTTCAAGTTTCTGGGGGCCCGCATATAACATTACAATAGACAATAAAATACAAATCTTTAACAGAAAAGGAAAGAAGAAAAGAAAATGAGGCTGCATAATCTTCTTGACTCTTGAGGTCCAATCAAGTTGAAAAACTAATATTAGCCATCACAGAATACAGAGTTAAGAAACAGAGTCATCTGCTCTTATGCATCAGAAATGGATATTTGGAAGTTGAAATTAATGATATAACATAATTTATATAAACAGCCTTAAATGAAATATTTAGTTGTGAGGAGTGTATCCAGTAAATATTAGCAAAAACATAAAAGCTGCGTAAATATTGGGTATCAAATAATGGATAATGCCCCATGTTCATGGATGGAGGGATTCACTAAGCTTCAGATTCAGTTCCTCCTAACATGATTTAATGAATTATTAATCAGATTTATGTTGAGTTACTTTCTAGGTATTCAAAGAGTCCTAAAGTTTATATGGAAGAAAAAAAAGTCCAAACAGTCAACATACTACTGAAGAAGAACAACGCTGAGGAACTGACTCTACTACCTACAAAATATATCACAAAGCAAAAGACAGAGTAATCAAAAAGATGTGGTTGTGGTGAAAAAATAGAAAAATAAATACAAAGAAGAGAACGGAGGGCCCAGAAATGGATGTGGGTCAGTAGAGTTAATTGGTCTTTGACAAAAGAGTAAGAACATTCAAAAGAGAAGCAACAAGCTTCCAAGAATATTAGATACTAAGAAATCTAGATACTGATGTTACATTTTCACAAAGAAATGAACTCAAAGTAGGTTGTATACTTACATGTAAACATAGAATTGAAGAGAAAGAAAAAACCTTTAGAAAACAAGATAGAAATTTAGGTTGCTCTGAATTTCTTGATAAGCTTTCTGTCTCTAGCTGCATATGTATCAGAAGATGGCCTAGTCGGCCATCATTGGGAAGAGAGGCCCCTTGGTCTTGCAAACTTTATATGCCTCAGTATGGGGGAACGCCAGTGCCAAGAAGTGGGAGTGCGTGGGTAGGGGGCTGGGGGGGAGGGCATGGAGGACTTTTGGGATAGCATTTGAAATGTAAATGAAGAAAATACCTAATAAAAAATATTTAAAAAACCACAATCTATGATGAACTGAAATTTGAGAAACTGTAAACATGTTGTTCTACTAAAAGGCACTTTTTAAAAATATTTTTATTACATATTTTCCTCAATTACATTTCCAATGCTATCCCAAAAGTCCCCCATACCCTCCCCCCCCCCACTTCCCTACCCACCCATTCCAATTTTTTTGGCCCTGGCGTTCCCCTGTACTGGGGCATATACAGTTTGCGTGTCCAATGGGCCTCTCTTTCCAGTGATGGCCGACTAGGCCATCTTTTGATACATATGCAGCTAGAGTCAAGAGCTTCGGGGTACTGGTTAGTTCATAATGTTGTTCCACCTATAGGGTTGCAGATCCCTTTAGCTCCTTGGGTACTTTCTCTAGCTCCTCCATTGGGAGCCCTGTGATCCATCCAATAGCTGACTGTGAGCATCCACTTCTGTGTTTGCTAGGTCCTGGCATAGTCTCACAAGAGACAGCTACATCTGGGTCCTTTCGATAAAATCTTGCTAGTATATGCAATGGTGTCAGCGTTTGGAAGCTGATTATGGGGTGGATCCCTGTATATGGCAGTCTCTAGATGTTCCATCCTTTCGTCTCAGCTCCAAACTTTGTCTCTGTAACTCCTTCCATGGGTGTTTTGTTCCCAATTCTAAGGAGGGGCATAGTGTCCACACTTCAGTCTTCATTCTTCTTGAGTTTCATGTGTTTAGCAAATTGTATCTTATATCTTGGGTATCCTAGGTTTTGGGCTAATATCCACTTATCAGTGAGTACATATTGTGTAAGTTCCTTTGTGATTGGGTTACCTCACTCAGGATGATGCCCTCCAGGTCCATCCATTTGGCTAGGAATTTCATAAATTCATTCTTTTTAATAGCTGAGTAGTACTTCATTGTGTAAATGTACCACATTTTCTGTATCCATTCCTCTGTTGAGGGGCATCTGGGTTCTTTCCAGCTTCTGGCTACTATAAATAAGGCTGCTATGAACATAGTGGAGCATGTGTCCTTCTTACTGGTTGGGACATCTACTGGATATATGCCCAGGAGAGGTATTGCTGGATCCTCCGGTAGTACTATGTCCAATTTTCTGAGGAACCGCCAGACTGATTTCCAGAGTAGTTGTACAAGCCTTCAATCCCACCAACAATGGAGGAGTGTTCCTCTTTCTCTACATCCTCGCCAGCATCTGCTGTCACCTGAATTTTTGATCTTAGCCATTCTCACTGATGTGAGGTGGAATCTCAGGGTTGTTTTGATTTGCATTTCCCTGATGATTAAGGATGTTGAACATTTTTTCAGGTGCTTCTCTGCCATTCGGTATTCCTCAGGTGAGAATTCTTTGTTCAGTTCTGAGCCCCATTTTTTAATGGGGTTATTTGATTTTCTGAAGTCCACCTTCTTGAGTTCTTTATATATGTTGGATATTAGTCCCCTATCTGATTTAGGATAGGTAAAGATCCTTTCCCAATCTGTTGGTGGTCTTTTTGTCTTATTGATGGTGTCTTTTGCCTTGCAGAAGCCTAAAAGGCACTTTTATGGGAGTAAAATGGAGCAATGGAGAAATGACTCAGAAGTAAAGAGTATGACTGCTTTTTCAGAGGACTGAAGTTCTATTCCCAGCATCCAAAGGCAGCTCACAACTGCCTATGATTCTAGTTGCAGTAGATCATATGTACTTGGGTGGCCTTCATGGGCACCAGAGCTAACATGTATGTTCACATATATGGACATATCCCAGATGCATGTAATTAAAAATGGGAAAATAAATTTTAAAAGGCTATGGAATGGCAAATCAGTCATTGGAAGAAAGTATCAGGAAACACAATCTTCATACAAGACATATCAAATTTCTGCAAAAGAGGTCTTACTCTTCAAAAGTAAGAAACGGGTTAAAAGTAGGCAAAATACCTGAACAATCATTTCTCCAAAGATGATAAATAATAAAAGGTGTTTAACAAAATATAGAATAGATTATCTCATGAGGAAATTGCAAGTTAATTTCCTGAGATTACTGGGAGAAGTTACTGGACACTAGTTGAAGTGACTGAAAACTGAAAAAAAAAAACCAAAAAAACAAAAACAAAAACGTAACACTGATGAGAATAGGGGTCAAAAGGTCAACAGGAACTCTCATTTATTGGTGATGGAAATGCAGAATGGTATGGCCACATTTCAAAGGGAAAAGAAGACATATTTCTTTTTTAATTTCTCAAAAATTCCATACACGCATAAAATGTATTTTGACCGTGTCAACATCTCTCTTTTTCCTCTTATTCTGAAGCCATCCTCAATATGATTCCCTTCTCAACTTCATATTATCCTTTTTAAAAAATCAACAACCTCCCCCAATCCAGTTAGGGCTACCCATATGTGCATGGGTGTAGGAGCTTCTACTGGGGCACAGGAAACTGAATAGTGGTAATTTCCCAAAGAAATGTGACTTTTTTTAAAATTAGGTATTTTCTTCATTTACATTTCAAATGCTATCCCAAAAGTCCCCCATGCCCTCCCCCCCAACCCCCCTACCCACCCACTCCCACTTCTTGGCACTCGAGTTCCCCTATACTGAGGCTTATAAAGTTTGCAAGACCAAGGGGCCTCTCTTTCCAATGATGGCTAATTAGGTCATCTTCTGATACGTATGCAGCTAGAGACATGAGTTCTGGGGGTACTGGTTAGTTCATATTGTTGTTTTACCTATAGAGTTGCAGACCCCTTTAGCTCCTTGGGTACTTTCTCTGGCTCCTCCAATTGGGGGCCCTGTGTTCCATTCAATAGCTGACTGTGAGCATCCACTTCTGTGTTTCCCAGGCCCCGGCATAGCCTCACAAGAGACAGCCATATCAGGGTCCTTTTAGCAAAATCTTGCTGGTGTATGCAATGGTGTCAGCATTTGGAGGCTGATTATGGGATGGATCCCCGGGTACGGCAGTCTCTAGATGGTCCATTATTTCATCAGCATTTAACTACCAATGGCTCTTCAACTAGGGGTAGGGTCTTATGAGACCTTCCCTCACTCATGCTGGAATTTTTGGCTGTATTAATATTGTGCAGGTCTTGTGCAGGTAACTACAGATTCTATGAGTTCATCGGAGTAACTGCAAGATCTCAAGGACACGATTTAACAACACTTTTTCCTATCCACTGGCTCTTAATAAAGTCAGACAGTCTTATAGTGTAATGTAGCAACCTTATTCCTAGATGCTTACCTAGGTATGTTGGAACTTATTTCCAGATGGAAATCTGCAGTATTATTTTATAGTAGCTTTACTTATATCTCCTGAACTGTAATCTACCAAGATGGTATTCGAAAGGAGAATGAATAAACAAACTGTAATATATCCACAAATGCAATATTTTCTAAGCAATAAAAAGAAATGGGGTTTGAAGCCACTAAACCAGGTTAATAGACCTTTCCACATTTTTGTTGAAGAAGTCAGTCTGAAAACATGGTTCAGGGAGTTTCTGTCTATAGGATATGCTGAGGAAGGAAAATTCAGAGAGACATGTCAATGGTTGTTGGAGGTATGGAGAAAAGAAGATAAATGTTGGTGTGCAGATTTTTAAGTCAATGAAACTGTTTTGCATGGCACTGAGGTAGTATATATGTGGCCTCGTGCATTTGTTAAATCCATAAAATTGTCTAATACAGAGAATGCACCTTAATGGAAATTATCGCCTTTAGTTAATAATTAAATTCCAATATTAGTTCATTGAGCAAAGGAAATTAATATGGGAGGGAGAGAAAGGATATGTGTGAACTGTTTGTACCCTCTACTTTCTAAAGTACTCTTACACGGTAAAGCATATTACAAAACATATCAATATTCATAATATAAGAGATCACCAAATTATGGGGAATAAAGTTGACAAAACAAAATCTTCAACAATAAAAATTAAAAAGCTTTGATGAAATTTAAAACTAAGGGATATAAAATATTCATGCAATTGATGCAAGATGCAATGTACATGTAAATATAAATGTTAGAGACATGAAATATCTTGGAAGACATAAAAGGCAATTATTATTCCAGAACACATAGGACAGGCAAATATTGCAAAGATCATAAAACACCATCCATGGAAATAAATAATCATAAATGAAACTTATTAAAATTTTCTATTTGGTAAAATGCACTATTATAAAAAAAAAGTAAGGAATTCAATCATCTGAGATAAATATGCACTGAACATAGAGACAGGGAAATTTTTGTTAAAAATATATAAATATAATCTGGCAAATTAGTATTAGGCAAAACAAAGCAATATAAAAGTAGACAAAAACCTCAAAAAAAGATATATCAGGGAAGTGTATAAACACATGTTGTTATTAATATAAAAATTGTGGTAAATTGTGTAGATGTACAACATTCACAAAAAGATTTCATGACTTCTGAATTCATTTTAAAAACTTAAAAGACAAATCAGAGAGAAGACAATGTTGCCCACTTCCTTAGTAGCTTTTCAATATAGTACTAGAAGTTTTATCTAGAGCAATAAGACAACTAAACGAGATCAAGTGGATTCAAAATGGAAAGAAGTCAAAGTATTGCTATTTGCAGATGATGTGATAGTGATCTCAAAATTTCTACCAGAGAACTCCTACAGCTGATAAATACCTTCAGTAAATTGACTGGTTACAGAATTAATACAAAAAAGCAGTAGCCCTCCTTAATATAAATAATCAATGAGCTGGGAAAAATTAGGAAAGCACCATTCTTCACAATAGCCAAAACGAATATAAAATATTTTGGTGTAACTCTAACCCAAGCAAGTGAAAGTGCTGTGTGACAAGATCTTTGAGTCTTTGAAGAAAAATCAAAAATGAGGAATATTTCAGAAGATACAGAAGATAGAAAGGTCTACAATACTCATTAATTGATAGGATTAACATAGGAAAACTGGCCATCTTACCAAAAGCAACACTGTAAAAGCAATATTCAACTTCGTATGGAAACCCAAAATCCCAGGATAGTTAAAGTAATCCTGTACAATAAAAGGACTTCTGAAGGTATCACCATCCTCAATCTTAAGCTGTACTACAATAAGTAACAGTAAGACAAACTGCATGGTATTGGCCTAGAATATCATGCAGACAGGTTAATCAATGGAATCAAATCAAAGGCCCAGAAGTAAACCCACATACATGTGCACACTTGAGTTTTGACAAAGAAGACAAAAAAAATACAATGGAAAGGGAGAACATCTTCAACCAATGGTGATGATCTAATTGGATGTTTGCATGTAGAAGAATGCAAATAGAACTATGTTTGTCACCCTGTACAAAACTCAAGTCCAAGTGGATCAAAGACCTCAACATAAAACTGGATACACTAAATATAATAAAAGGAAAAGTAGGGAATAGCCTTGAATATATTGGGATAGGAGACAACTTCCTGAACAGAACATCACCAGCTCAAATATTATGATCAATAATTAATAAATGGGACCTTATGAAACTGAAAAGCTTTTGTAAGGACAGCAATAGGACAAAACTGCAACTTACAGATTGGGAAAGAACCTTTACCAATATTACATCCAACAGAGGACTAACATCCAAATATATAAAGAACTCAAGACACCAACAAACCAAATAACCAAATTTAAAATGTGGTACAGAGATAAATAAAATTCTCAACAGAGGAATCTTAAATGACTTAAATGCACTTAAATGTTTAGTATCCTTAGTCATCATGGAAACACAAATCAAAAGGACTCTGACACCTATCAGAAATGGCTAAGATCCAAAACTCAAGCTGGTGAAGATGTGGAACAAGAGGAACACTCCTCCATTGCTTGTGGCAGTGCAAACTTGAACACCACTAAGGAAATCAATTTGGTGGCTTCTCAGAAAATTGGGATAGTTCTACTTTAAGACATAACTATACCACTCCTGGGCATATCCAAAAGATACTCCACCATATCACAAGGACACTTGCTCAGGTATGTTGGTAGTAGCTTTATTCATAATAGCCAGAAATCGGAAACAACCTAAATGTCTCTCAAGAGAAGAGTTGGTAAAGAAAATGTAGTACATTTACACAATGGAATTTTACTCAACTATTAAAAATATCATGAAATTTGTAGGCAAATAGGTGGCACTAGAAAATAAAATATGGAGGAAAGTAACTCAGACTCAGAATAACACCCTTAAGTGGATATATAAATATAAAGATAAAGATATATAAATATAAGGATAAAAAGCTATAAAGCACAGGATAATCATGTTACAGTCCACTGACTCCAAAAAGCTAAGTCACGAAGAAGGCCCAAGGGAAGATATATGAATCTCACTGAGAAGGGGAAATAAAATAGACATGGTGTGGGTGGATGAGTAGAGAGTACTGGGTGGGATGGTGTAGGCAGGGGAGCAAGAGAGATCAAGTGGGGAGAGCTGGAAGAGAGAACTAAAATTTATGGGGGAGGGTCTTCTCTGGGACTAATTAGAAACCTAGGACAATGGAAACACCCAGAAATCTATGAGAGTGTCTGTAGCTAAGACTTCTAGCTATAGAGGATATGGAACCTGAAAGAGCTAACTCCTGTAACTGGGCAAGACCTCCAATATAAAGATAAGGACACCAACCCAGCCACAAATCTTCAACCTATAATTTGTCCTGCTTGCAAGATGTGCAGAGATAAAGCAAGAACAGAAACTGAAGGAACAGCTGATCAATGACTATCCAGCATGAGACCCATGCCATGACACTATTAATAATATTCTGCTACACTTGCAAACAGGAACCTTGCTAGCACCATAAATGTCATCTGACAGGCTTCATCTAGCAGCTGATGGAAAAAAGATTCAGAAACTCACAGCCAAACACTAGTTGGAGCTCAGGGAATCTTTGTAGGTAGGCACAGGAAAGACTGAAGGATCCAGAGAGGTCAAGGACACCAAAAGAAATCCTAAAGGATCAACTAACCAGGTCCCATAGGGACTCACTGAGACTAAATCACTAACCAAAGCATACGTGGAACGGACCTGGGCTCTCTGCTCAAATTGATGCTCTGATCAATTATGCTGCTTGATCTTTATGTAGGAATCCTAACAACTAGATCAAGGACTGTTTCTGACTCTGTTGCCTGACTTTAGATCCCTTTCCCTTAACTGGGCTGCCGTGTCTTCTCTCAATAAAGGATGATGCACCTAGTCCTACCCCAACTTGTTATTCCAAGGTGAGATGATTTCTATGGAAAGTCTTCTCTTCTTTGAGAAGAAAGACAGGGGGGACTGAGAAGGGGGACTGAGAAGGAGTGACTTAGAGGAGAGAAGGGAATTAATTAATTAATTAAAATGTACAGTGTTAACATCAGCAGGGGTTTTGAGATTATTTTATGGTAATGACTCTTTAGATGAAAATATTAATGCTATATTACTCTGGAATCTAGAAGCTTCTTCAGAAGTTAAACATATATCAGTTTTGTAACCTATTGATCACGTTCACAAGAATTTACCTGAGAAAGATGTAACCGTATTTCCATCAAAAGTTAAGCAAACATATATATAAAGACCTCCTTGCACAGGAGTGTTACAGCAAATTTATTCATAAACATCTAACTGTAACAAATCAATTGTCTATCAAAGGGAGGATGGGAAGATAAATTGAGCTAAACTCACAGAATAGAATTGTAATCAGCAGCAGGAAGGAACAAATTGTTGATCTACAACAACTCAGGGACAGTGACAGAGTTTGAACAGTCACAATGGCTTCCTCTCTCCCTGCAGGAGCAATGGATTGACTAGGAAGAGTAATGATGGTATGTTTGGCAGAATGAGAATGTTCTACATCTGTAGTCAGTTACTCATTGGTCATACGCACAATTATCAATGTGCATTCCAGAATACATGTAAAACCTATGTACTTAACTATCCAAAAAATTTCACTTATTTTGAGGTATATGAGGAGGGGGTCAAATTTTCATGGAAATAAAAAGTGTATGACAAGGAGCAAGGCTATTTGATAGTACTTCATGGAAAACATTGCATTAAAGAAGTTTGTGAAGTTGCACCCCCAACCATGAGTGGTGATGCTTGGCCTAACATCTGACAGCCTAGACCAGGGATGACCACATGGCCTTTGATGATAACAGTCGGCTACTGCTGCAGGGTCACAGACCCCAACATGGCTTTTGGTGGTAGCATGGGCAAGATTTCACCATGATCTCAGGTGGCATTATCAATTACCCACATCAGGCTATTCCTCACTAATATCAAGTCTCAAGTTCTGTCTTTTTATCATGCACACAGCATTCTGCTTCTTTTCTCTCTTGCATCTCTCTCCTACTTTCTTGTTCATCTTAATGTCACCTAGGGCTTCTCAGCGTAGGGTCCTCTCAGAAGTTCTGTGCCCCTTCTGCCCATGTAGCCCTGGGCAGATGTTGTCTCCAGCTTGCTCTGCCAACCTGTAGTGCCTGGCACTGATCTGGGGTCCTTTATTTTTCCTTTTTTTATGGAGATTCAAGCAGACATCTTTAGAACTGTCCCAAGCATACTGGAAATAGCTACCCAGTGAGGGATGCTCATGAAGATGTCATCTCTGTCTCTTAATTCAGGGTCTTCACCCTCTAATTCACAATTTTACATTCAAAACACAAGATTTCCAGCCCATATGGAGCAATCTTCTTAACATATATTTGTTTTGGCAAATAATAAGTTTTCTGTTTCACTGCTAATCATCAGAAGAGTGGCCTTTCCCTGGCTACGTTCAATGTCTAATCATCTCATTGTACTGATACTTTATCTACACATTGTCCACTACTTGCTCTAATTATAGGTTAAACAAGAGCAATCTGTAACCAACTCCAAGGAATATTAATTTCAGTTGTATGTGCCTATAAGTTTACATTGAGTTTTATGTTCCTTTATCTAGCCATGAATTATGGTATTGATAAGTGCACTTATCAATACTTTTATACTTATATTTTTATACTTATATTTAATACTTTATCCCTGTAATATTCTCAAAAACATCAGATTATTATCTTTCTCTCATGGTTGCATGAATTTTTGTGGATCATAAATATGGGAAGGATATAATCAGATGAGTCTGGTTTTAAATTCCCCCTCTCTTTCCTGCTTTATTTCCTTCTTGAATAATCTCTATTAGCTTTAAAATATTACTATTTTTTTCTTTAAAGAAAATGTGCATGGGATTCAATAAACCTGTCATCCATGAAACATTTAAAAAAAAACAGGACAATGAGCAATCACACAGAGACAATAAAAATGTAGATAACAATAATGATGCCTGACATTTAAGGACTTTACAAAGAACTTTATTTTTGTTACTTTAGAACATTAGCCTGTGATTATGATATTATAGAATTACCTATGAGAGTTTCACATATTTGTTCAGATATTTCTAAATTATTTTTGTTAGTCTTATTATTGAGCATTTAGTGATGGAGAAACATGTGGCTCACTTGGCAAAGGTCAAACATTTGGCTTCAGCATGGAAGGAACAGGATTTTAGTTTGTATGTCCACTTTCAATCTGAAACTCTAAAATATTTTGGTTGGGATTCTAACCTTTAATGGCAGAACCATCTGTCCCACCTTAAAATTCTAAAGTATAAGGAATTATAGTGGTTTAATGATTCATTACTTTGCAGTTTTCTACAAATGCATTATCTGCACTGTGCCATGTTAGGATACTGTTTGCTTTCTGTTCATGAAAAGTAGAAAGAATTGTTTGTTCATCACACACATGATGACCAAAAGACATACTGATTTAAATAATGTATTTATTGCCCATATTATTTGATCCAAACCTGAAATCCATGTTTTTGGCTTTCTATGTGTCTCCAGATTAGACTCTATATCTTCATTCAGGAAACTTCAGACATACTTAAGTCAGTTTCTTATCCTCTTCCCAGATCTTGGTGGAAGTATATAATAAAAACTCTTTTAGAAAAAAAAAATGTGCTTTTTAGCAACGGGTTTGCCCTCAGAACGCAGGTGTTGTGAAAGTCACTGCTAATTCAAAGCAAAAATGAGAAAGGAAAAGACTCACATCAACATCATCGTAATTGGACACGTAGATTCCCACAAGTCCACCACAACCGGCCACCTGATCTACAAATGTGGTGAAATCAACAAGCAAACCATTGAAAAGTTTGAGAAGGAGGCTGCTGAGATGGGAAAGTGCTCCTTCAAGTATGCCTGGGTCTTAGACAAACTGAAAGCTGAGTGTGAGCGTGGTATCACTATTGACATCTCCCTGTGGAAATTCGAGACCAGCAAATACTATGTGACCATCATTGATGCCCCGGACACAGAGACTTCATCAAAAAACATGATTACAGGCACATCCCAGGCTGACTGTGATGCCCTGATTGTTGCTGCTGGTGTTGGTGAACTTGAAGCTGGTATCTCCAAGAACGGGCAGACCCGAGATCATGCTCTTCTGGATTACACCCTGGGTGTGAAACAGCTGATTGTTGGTGTCACCAAAATGGATTCCACTGAGCCACCATACAGTCAGAAGAGATACGAGGAAATCATTAAGGAAGTCAGCACCTACATTAAGAAAATTGGCTACAACCCTGACACAGTAGCATTTGTGTCAATTTCTGGTTGGAGTGGTGACAACATGCTGGAGCCAAGTGCTAAAATGCTTTGGTTCAAGGGATGGAAAGTCACCTGCAAGGATAGCAGTGCCAGTGGCACCACGCTGCTGGAAGCTTTCGATTGTATCCTACCACCAACTCGTCCAACTGACAAGCCTCTGAGACTACCCCTCCAAGATGTCTATAAAATTGGGGACATTGAGACTGTCCCCGTGGGTTGAGTGGAGACTGGTGTTCTCAAACCTGCCATTGTGGTTACCTTTGCTCCAGTCAATGTAACAACTGTTGAAATGCACCATGAAGCTGTGAGTGAAGCTCTTCCTGGGGACAATGTGGGCTTCAATGTAAAGAACCTGTCCGTCAAAGATGTTAGATGAGGCAATGTTGCTGGTGACAGCAAAAAACGACCCACCAGTGAAAGCATCTGGCTTCACTGCTCAGGTGATTATCCTGAACCATCCAGGCCAAATCAGTGCTTGTTACACAGCCCACATAGCATGCAAGTTTGTTGAGCTTAAAGAAAAGATCGATTATCATTCTGGTAAGAAACTGGAAGATGGCCCCAAATTCCTGAAGTCTGGTGATGCTGCCATTGTTGATATGGTCCCTGGCAAGCCCATGTGTGTTGAGAGCTTCTCTGACTATCCTCCACTTGGTCGTTTTGCTGTTTGTGGCATGAGGCAGACAGTTGCTGTGGGTGTCAGCAAAGCTGTGGACAAGAAGGCTGCTGGAGCTGGCAAAGTCACCAAGTCTGCCCAGAAAGCTCAGAAAGCTAAATGAATATTACCCCTAACACCTGCCACCCCAGTCTTAATCAGTGGTGGAAGAACGGTCTCGAAACTGTTTGTCTCAATTAGCCATTTAAGTTTAATAGTAAAAGACTGGTTAATGATAACAATGCATCGTGAAACCTTCAGAAGGAAAGAATGTTTTGTGGACCTTTTGTGTGTGTGTGTGTGTGTGTGTGTGTGTGTGTGTGTGTGTGTGGCAGTTTTAAGTTATTAGTTTTCAAAATCAGTACTTTTTAATGGAAACAACTTGACCAAGAATCTGTCACAGAATTTTGAGACCATTAAAACAAGTTTAATGAGAAAGAAAAAAAATGCATTACATCATAAACTTGAAAACCACCCTAATCTAAAATCTAGAAACTACAATTTTAGGGATAGAGAAAAGAGTAATTCCCCCAGTTTAATAAATCAGAAATCTTTTGTATGATTACCAGTAAACATTTTCAGGAATATTTTTAATAAAAATATTATATCACAGAGACAATAAAATAATCTCAGCTACATGAAGCAAAATAGATGAATTTTAAAACAGAAAAATAATAACCTCATGATACTACATTCAAAATGAGTCTTCTTTAATACATAGGTAACAAAATTAATGCAGAAATGGTTTCATATTTAGTATAAATTAGTCAGGGGAAAAAGTTAAGAGAAAATTCTACATGATTATTATCTCTTCTGAGGGGCCAAGATGGGAGTGAGTGATATGAACAACCCATAAAATAAACAAGGTCTGATGAAGGCAAGAGGAGAGGTGGCAAGAGAATGGAGGTCCCCCCTGGAATAAAATAGTCATAAGAGGGAGAGAGAGGTAGGGAACTGGAAGTGAGAGGGGATCCGGAGGGGTATGAAGGGGTAGGATCAAGTGTGTGGAGAGACAGAAGACATGGGCTGATAGCCATGAGAATAAATGGAAATCTTCAGCTGACAGGAGTGCAGAAGTGGCAGGCATCTCCAGGACTAGACAGAGACATGGGATAAGAGAGGAAACCCAGGAATCAATGGGGGTGATCTTAGCTGTGACTCACAGCATCGGGGATATGGAACCTGAAAAGGCCATTTCCTATAGCCAGGCAGGAACCCCAGTGAAAGGGACACCAACCCACTCAAAAAATTTTTGACCCATAATTTGTCCTGTCTACAAGAAATTCAGAGACAGGGGATGGAACAGAAACTGACAGAATGGCCAACTAATAATTGACCCAACTTGACATCCATCCTATGGGTAAGCACCAGTCCCTGACACTACTAAAAATACACTCATGTGCTTTCAGAAGGCAGTTTAGCCTGGCTTTCCTCTAAGAGGTTCCACCCAGAAGCTGACCCAAACAAATGCAGATACCCATAGCCAAACAGTGGATAGGGACTCTTAGAGAAGAGATGAAGTAAGGATTGAGGGCACCGAAAGGGATAGCAACTCCACAGGAAGACCAGCAGAGTCAACTAACTTGGACCCTTGAGGTTTTCAGAGACTGACTCACCAACCAAAGAGCATTCACAGGTTGGACCTAGGCCACCCCACACATATGTAGCAGATGTGAAGCTGGCTCTTTGTGTGGATCCCAAACAACTGGAGCAGGGTCTATCCCAAATGCTGTTGCCTGTCTGTGGGATTTGTTCTTCTAGCTGGGCTGCCGTGTCTGGTCTAAATGGGAGAGGATGTGCCTACTCCTGCAGAGTCTTGATGTGCCAGGGTGGGGGGATATCTGGGGGGCTCCACCCTCTCAGAGGAGAAGGGGGATAAGGATTATGAGAGGGGGCGATCTGAAAGGGGGCAGCAATCAGAATGTAAAATGAATACAAATAAATAAATAAATAACACACAGAGAGTTGCCAATAAGTAGATATTTATCAGCATAGGTAATTAACATATTAAAGTCATGGGTGTTATTCTATCAGTATTTTCATAGCTCAAATATACATTCAGTTTATGCCTAGTGTATGCAAGTCCATCCTTGCCCACTACTGGGTAGGTTATGACCTAAGGCTGGAAAAAATGTTCCTCTAGAATTTACCAGACTTTCTGGTAGTCATACAAATTATTTAAGCACAAGAATGTTAAATAATTTGTTTAATATATTTTAAAAATTCCAAATTGGGCCAGCGATGTAGCTCAATTGGAAGAGTATTTGTCTAGCCAACATGAACCCTGGGTTAAATCCCCAGCACCGTATGTCTATAATTCCAGTATGTCAGAGGTGTAGGAGGGTAGGTTAGAAATTTAAGTTCATCTTTGACTGCATAGTGAATTTCAGGCCAGCCTGGGGTCATGAAACTTTATCTCAAAGAAGAAAGAGCTGGGGATGGGGGGTAAAAAAAGAGAAAAAAAGAATACAGCAAATTACAGATTATTTGTGATCCCTGTTTTGAAAATATTTTTGTATGTTAATATGCAATGTGACCATCCAAACGGGGAACCTTATCCACAATTTTATGACCCTCTTAGTTTAGGTTTCTATTGTGAAAAGACACTATGATCCTGCAACTCTTATAAAGGAAAACGTTTAATTGGGACTGGTTTATAGTTCAGAAGTTTATCCCATTATCAGTATGTTAAGAATCAGGACATGAAAAGACTTGGTATTGAAGAAGGAGCTATGAGTTCTACATCTGGATTGGCAGGCAGCAAAAGAGAGAGACTCTGGACCTAGGTTGAGCATTTGAAACCTCAAAGCCCAGACACCAGTGACATATTTCTTCCAACAAGGTCACACTTATTCTAACGAGGCCACACCTCTTAATAGTTTCATTTATATGAGCCTATGGGATCCCGTTTTATTCAAGCCACCGTAACGACATTCACTCATCATTAAACAATTTGAGCTAGTGCATGATGGAATGTGTTCCCATAATGCTTTCTGATAACGGCCCTCTTTCATTTTTAGCATATATGCTGAGTGGGTTACATTTAAGAATATTAACATATACATATATGTAAGCAATAACGATGACAAAAGACACCATGAATTTGAAAGAGAGCAAGGAGGGATATGTGGGAAGGCTTGGAGAGGAATAGAAAGGGGAATGTAATTTAATTATAATTCCCAAAATAAAAAAGTAAAAAAATTCTGCATGTGATTTTTTATAATTAGATATTTTCTTTATTTACAACTAAAATGTTATCCCCTTTCCTAGTTTCCCCTCCAAAAATTCCCTATCCCCTACCCCCTACCCCCTACCCCTGCTCCCCAACCCACCCACTTACACTTCCTGGCCCTGGCATTCCCTCACACTGGGGCATAGAACCTTCACATGACCAAGGGCCTCTCCTCCCATTGATGACCAACTAGGTTATTATCTGCTACATATGCAGCTAGAGCCATGAGTCCTACCATGCGTTTTCTTTGATTGATGGTTTAGTCCCTGGGAACTCTGTGGGGTTAGTTCATATTGTTGTTCCTCATAGAGGGCTGCAAACCCCTTCAGCTCCTTGGGTCCTTTCTCCAGCTCCTTCATTGGGGACCCTGTGCTCCGTCCAGTAGATGGATGCGAGCATCCACTTCTGTATTTGTCAGGCACTGGCAGAGCTTCTCAGAGACAGAAATATCAGGCTCCTGTCAGCTGTTGTTGGCATCCACAATAGTGTCTGGCTTTGGTGGTTGATTATGGGATGGATCCCCAGGTGGGGTAGTCTCTGGATAGTCATTCCTTCAGTCTCTGCTCCGAACTTTGTCTCTGTAACTCCTTCCATGGGTATTTTGTTCCCCCTTCTAAGAAGGATTGAAGTATCCACACTTTGGTCTTCCTTCTTCTTGAGTTTCATGTGTTTTGCAAATGTGATTTTCTTAAACATAACTGTTTAAGACATATGAAGCACTGCTCTATATGTCTATGTACCCTGTACCCTCCAAATACCCTGTACTCCTCATAATGTGCCCTTATTAAATGTTATTTCCCTATACCAGGAAATAAAAAGAAAGAAAGTAAGTAAGTTAAGGTTTCAAATATTTCATTTAGTTGGATATTTGTCTCCTGAATTTATTGTTTTTGTAAAGCAATCATTACCATTTTTCTGTGTTTTAGTAGAAATCTGCAAGGAGTATTTGATTTTAGAGAAATAAACTTTTGTCCAAGGACTGTTGATTTATAATTTATACAAGGTAATACTCTCTAAGTCTCAAAACCATGACTTAAAAATGACTTACAGATGCAATTTAGAGAGATTCATCAATAAGTTGGATCTGACAAATACTTCAGAATCCTAACAGATTAAGCCATTACTAATGATTAAACACCTTCACTGGCATTATGTTTGGAGTCCATGGGTTTAGGTATGGGTCTAGGCTACCGTGTCATGAACAGTAGATATCCTAAGCTTTATCTACAATGAGAAACAGTAGAAGGAAGATACTTGAATTTTAGCTAAAATTCCACATTTACTTACAATGCAAATAAGTGTAAGCCATCCATTACTTTTGTTAGAATATAGAACTGAAGCTATATTGTAAGGGACCATGATTCAACAAAGAATGATACCCCAGACTTAATAGTAAATAAACACAAAGAGCTTTTTATTCTGCAGAAGTCTAGCATGCTGGGATCTCCCATGACCAAGAGAGAAAGACAGGCAAGTGAGCTCACAGGCTAGTCTCAGGCTCATTTTAAAGCACGTTGCAATTCCGGAGTAGATAAGCTTTATCTCACCCTATCTCTAAGCATTCTGCAACCATTATCTGGGCATGAAGGCCGGAGCCTGGGTTTATTCTCTATTAGTAATTGACTTTCGTGGGCTTTCCTGGACTTGCATAGTTCTTAGGCCTAGTCTCATTAATTGCCAATTTGAAGTCTGTCATGAAATCAGCCTACCCATCTCAATATCTTAAGTTTAGCTAGTGTTTTAAGTATCCACCTTTTGGCAATGAACCACCCCCAAACTAGTAATTTGTTGGTTTCATTATATGCTCTGTTTGGGGCTTATCTCTTTTATTGTGGACAGTCTAGGACTACTTCCAGGAGCTGCCTTAACAGCAAACATGGAATACTAGATAATTTATTGAAAATGGTGACACAAAAGGAGGCTGTCTTATAATCCTGGGACCATGGCATTGGGGCTACCTAGAGAAACAAACAAGATGGTCACATACATGCTGTGAGTTACCTTTGCTCAGAGCAGTGGCTCACATAAGTATGGAGGCAAGTTCACAATCTTCAGCCTAGGCTGTCAAGCTGTAAAACCAAGGATGAGCTAATATCACAGTTTAAGCTCCAAATCCATATGCTCTAGAATTTGTTTCATGGCTCACAGAGGTCAATCTTTTACTCTGTTTCAGTTTTGACTAATTGGATGAGGCTTATCCTTATTGTGGAGCACAGACAGCTTTGCTCACAGCCTGCTGACTTAAATGTTACTCTCAATCTAAAACTCCCAGAATAATCTCTAAGCAAGTTCCTGAGTGCCACTGCCTATTCAAAGAGAACATGAAGTCTCTATCATGTGACAGTTGTCATACACTAGTTCTGGGGCCTTGGACTAGACTAGTTTTGTGGAGCCATTGCTTTCTTTAAGAATTTTGTGCATAAATGTGGTATTCTAACAGCTATGTGGATACTTAGATGGGATAAAATATGTAAGATATTCAGTAAAAAGGATGCACACCTCTACCAATTCCTTAGTGATGCAGGGCTTTTAGAAACACGAAAGTGATGCTGAGTTGTACCGATTCTATTCAAGGTGAAACTCAGCATGGTGAGGGATCTCCTCCTATCGCTTCAGGAGGCTCTTTTCTGATGGAGAAAACTCTCTCCAGGAACCCCCAAGTGCACAGATTGTATTACAATGCAATCTCACTTTGATCTCACTGCAGAAAATAGGCTCAATAGCACAACTGCAAAATCACTTGTTCCTCTTTGAATGCATATAAAAGGAAAAGGGGGAAAAAGCCACTTACCTCATTCATATTGCTTTCCACTCTAAGATGTGTGTGACCACAAATCTTTGGCCTGCTCAGCTGCCTGCTGCTCTGAATGTCTTGTCTCTTAGTCATTTTTTTCACTTGCTGAAACTGTTCTTCCACTAAGCATATCTCATGTCTAGTCTGGGCCACAGCAGCTGCTCTTATATCTCAGTATCATTCTCAATGCACAAGCTGAGGCCACTAGTTGGTATGATTGAAAACATAAGAGCTTAATGTTTTATCCCATTTTAAAAAAGTGAAAATCCACAAGAACTCTGGCAAGATGAAGGGACCCACAGAAATTTAACTTGACACCATGAGTGGTGTGTGTATGTGTGTGTAAATATGTGTATGTGTGTATATGTGTATGTGTGCATGTATATGTATGTGTATCTATGAGCCTGTGGATGTGTACATGTGTGTGTGCAAACATGAGAGCATGTGCATGTGTGCGTGTATGTATGTGTATATGTGTGGGGATATGAGTGCATATATATGTGTGTGTGCATGTGTACATGTTTGTATATAAGTGTGTATGTGGTGTATGTATACTTATATATGTGTGTGTGAGTGTGGTGTGTTAATGTGTATGTGTGTGTATATTTGTGTGTATGTATATATGTGATGTGTATGTATGTGTGCACATGGGTTTATGCACATGTATGGGGTGCATATGTGTGTATGTATGTATGTATATATATGTGCATGAGTTTTCATGTGTGTGGTATGCGTGGTGTGTATGCGTGTGTGTGTGTGTGTGTATATATATATATATATATATATATATATATATATATACATATATAGTGTGTGTGTGTGTGCATGTGTGTGTATATATATTTGTGTGTGCATGTGTGTGTCCATGTGTGTGTGTATATATATATATATATATATGTATACGTGTGTATATATATATATTGTGTATGCATGTGTGTTCCTATGTGTGTGCATGTGTGCACATATATGTGTATGTGTACATGTATATGTATGTGTAAGTATACGGTTTATGGTGTGTGTGTGTGAGAGTGTGAATATATATGTATATGTGTGTAGGTATATGAGTTAGTATGTGTGTGAGTATGCATGTGTATGTGTGTGTATGAGTGAGTGTGTGCAGGTGTGTATGTGTGTGTGTGTGTATTGGGGTGGGAGAGGTAAAGGAATGAATCTCTTGTATATAGAAAGGAAGGAAAACAGAACACAAAACAAACAAAAAATTTATTATTTAAAAATCTCAATTAAAAACTCAATTTTTTTTCTCCTCTGTGAGCCTAGAGAACTAAGAGCTTCCATCTCTATGGGAAATTGTGGGAGGCAGCACTGCCACACAGGAGACATAAAATTTACATTTTCTTTAAATATGAGAGAAGCAGACTTAGAGATGCTGCAAAAAAACTTCATTATTGGGAGAACACATTTTTTTTAATGAATAAGATTCCTGCTGGATTTATAGGCTGCATGTAGTCAAACCGTTCACTCACTGAGCCTAACAAAGTGTCACAGGGAAGGTTACAGTCTCAGTCTCATCCTAAGCCCTTAGCTCCATGTACTCTGCATTCCCCATAGCTACAGATAGAGAGTGTCTTCCAAGACAGCCTCCGTGAGCAACAAGAAATGTGTAATGAAAACAAATTAGCATAAGTCTTTAAATATTGCATAAGTAATGCCAGTTGGTTCTGAGCCACTCTCTCAGGGGAGACATTCAGGAATGCCATTAACATTAGTCACGTTTTTTATTCCTTGCTGTGATGGGTACCTGACAGAAGCAATGGAGGAAGGCCTTCTGCTTTGCCTTTTCAGACATTTCTGAGTCACAATGGTAAATCTACTGGCAGCAGCAGGGAGTGCAATTTGTTCACATGGAGACAGACAGGAAGCACAGAGAGAGCGAATAGAAGTAATGGAAAGTATGACATTAAAGGGTTCCACCTTTACTGAGCTCCACAATCTTCAAAACAGTGCCTCAGAGTGGGGTCCAAGCCTTCGATATGAGCTTGCCTGTAGGGGACACTTTTGTTTCAAATTATGATGGTTGGCATTGTCTGCTTTCAGGGAGGGGAAAATGCCATGCCCAAGTCAAAATATACTAGACTCAGAATGTAAAAGCCCTCTGCGTTTGTTGCTCTTATTGTAATTTAGGAATAGTTGCCAATGGAAGCAAGTATTGCAAGACCTAGCTCTGCATGAAGAAAGGCAAACCATGCCTTCCCTCATATCCTATTGTGTACATGCCTTCCACAACTTCACAGCACAACAGGTTTTATATGGTGTTTGATGGCTCTATAATAACCACAGGAGCACCTTTCATAACACATACTCACCTAGTTGTAAGACTTTAGCTCTTGATAATACACAGTGCTCGAGAATGAGAAATAACAAGAGCCATTGTACAAAGCAAGGAAGAATGTAAACGACATGACTGCAGTGGTGTGTTAGTTTGATTTTTATTGCTGTTGTAAAGAGTATGACCAAAAGCAACTTGGAAAGGAAAGCATTCATGTCACCTTCTGAGCTCAAATAAAATGAATGGAAATAGGATAGGAAATCAAAGAACCTAGAGGCAGGAACTGCAGCAGAGGCAAGGAAGGAACACTATTTACTGGCTTCCTCTTCCTGACTTTCTCAGTTTACTTTCTTATAATAACCCAGGACCTCATTTCCCCAAGGATGAAGCCATCCACAGTGGGGTATGCCCTCCCTCATCAATGATTAATCAATGAAGTGCTCCTCCCATGGACTTGCCTTCAGACCAGTTTTATGGAAGAAATTTTTTCAACTGAAGTTCTCTATTCCAAGATGACTCTCATTTGTGTCAAGCTGACAAAAACCTGACTGTCATAATTGAAGAAATAAAATAGAATCGAATATGCATAATCTTATGGCCTACCAGTTTTACTTCTAAGTGCTTTCTCAGAAAAAAACAAACAAACAAACAAACAAACAAACAAAAAACCAAAAACACCCATGTATGTATGCAGTGGTGTTTATAGGAGTATTCACTATCAGTAGTGGTTTAAAGTTATTCCTTTAATTATAATTAAATTATAATAAACCTATGATCACTCACTTACTGATTTTTTTTTTGGACACCTATGTATGTGTGTGCATTAATGTGCATATATGTACACATATATGGTAAGTCAGACAGTACTCTAGGAACTAGAAAGCCACCAGTGAGCCAAATTTTTTTATCTTAATTTTGTTTTGATATGAGCAATATTTTAAAAAGGATCAAATAAATATGTTGGTTTAGAAACCAAAATTTCTGGGAAGCAATATCTAGAGGCATCAAATTTGAAGGCATTAGAGAAAGAGAACATGTATATCTTTTACAGAGTCTGGAAGTCCTCTTGCACTATAGATCAGCATTTAGGCAGACGGTTGCTGCAGCTGCATGGCCAGAATAAATACAAAAGAACTACTAGCACACATGTTGAGGTGAATATGGGAAGATTGGTAAATGTTAGGCAGTGAACACCCAGAAAAGGGGATCTTGATGATGAAATGCACTTGAATCTAATAAATTCCAGATATATAGGAGGTATCCAGAGATCAAGAGGTGGGGAATAAAAATAGTCAAAGAGAAATAGATTTTATTCATGGAAGCAAGGACTTACTTGTGAAAACATTTGTGTCAGCTCAATAAGAATACAAATAGAGAAAAGTGTCACCTGAACCTAAATAATTTTAGAAATTGACCTAGAGTGTCAATAATAATTGATATTTAATAAGTACTTAAAATGTATTATCTTGTTATGCTGATTCACATATTTTATTATTCATAAGGATTCTTTTTTGCAGGACATTGCTGATGTGAGCATTAGTACCCTTGATTTACAGATTATGAGTTTCAAAAGCTTGACATATGTAAATAAACTAAGCAACAAATATGAATTTTGTATCAGTTTTTCACATTCCTTCTATTGAAGGTCTGGAGACTAATAGAAAGCAAGAAAGCAAGCGAAAAAAAGCAAGAAAGCAAGCAGGAAGGAAGGAAAGGAGGGAGGGAGGGAGGGAGGAAGGGAGGAAGGAAGGGACATGAGTGCTCTTCGGTATCATGGGGTGGGGGGAGAAAGTTTATTGTGACAAAAGGGAGAATATAGCCAGAGTCAGAGACATCTGGAAGAGGCCATAGTGGACATTGTCCTGATTCATGTGACAAGAGAGGAGAAGGGAGTAGCAAGGGAAGGGAACCTGGTGAAGCAGCCAAGGAAACAAAAGGGGTAGGCAACCAAAATGTCTGGAGTGTGTAGAGAAAAGCCCCTGGGGGCAGCCTGACCCCTGGGCTGGAGAGGCTAAGGTATAGGATGGGTTATGCCAGTCAAACTCTGTAACAGGTAGGGACTGAGGGATACTGGGAGAACCTGATAGCTAGGTCTGCTTTGATATGGTAAATAGGGACCTCAGCCATTTGTCCCAGGGTTTGATAATTAACAGAAACCGTGCTTTCTTCCTTGGCACAGTAGAACATGATTAAAAACTCAAATAACCTTCAAGTTGGCGCCAGCACCAGGTCACCTAGGGTGAGGACTCAGCGGACACCCCCAAGTTCCCTAGAGGATTCTCCACACAATCTTAGGACCACAGGTGAGTAGAACACACTTCTGTTCCATTCCACTTGCAAGGACCTGAGACAGCATTAGGGAAGCAGGAAACCCTTCCTGACCAGGGTCAATAGTCCCTTCCGGTCCACGCCAGCACCAGGTGACCTTGGGCGCAGAGTCAGCAGACATCCCTAAGGTCCCTAGAGGATAGCTTCTTTTTTTTTTTTTTTTTTTTTGGTTTTTCAAGACAGGGTTTCTCTTTATAGCCCTGACTGTCCTGGACCTCACTTTGTAGACCAGGCTGGCCTCGAACTCAGAAATCCGCCTACCTCTGCCTCCCAAGTGCTGGGATTAAAGGTGTGCACCACCTTCTGAGGCAGATCCCCTTTCCTGCTCCAGACATCTGGGCACCTTCCCTGCCAGAGGAGAGGTGTCCGCCCTGCCCAGGAGGGCTTTGCCGAAGCATCAGGGGAACTCATCTTGGTTCCAGGATCCCTCCAACACTTGTCTGCACAGGTGAGAGTGTGGACTGCAGAAACTAACAGCTTCTGGGACAGGCCCTATTTCCGGCCTTCATCTTCTGCCAGGAGGCAGGTACAAATGCCAGATATCTGTTCACCTTCCCTGCAAGAGGAGAGCTTGTCTGCAGAGAGTGCTCTGACCACTGAAACTTAGGAGAGAGCTAGTCTCCCAGGTCTGCTGATAGAGGCTAACAGAATCATGAGAAGAACAAGCTCTAACCAGAGACAACTATAAAAACTAACTCCAGAGAATACCAGATGTCAGTCGCAAGGCAAACATAAGAATCAAACTAACAGACACCATGATCATTCACAATCATCAGAACGCAGCACACCCACCTTACCCAGTCCTGGGCACCCCAACAAAGCCGAAAAGCTAAACCAGGATTTAAAAGCATATCTCAAGATGATGGTAGAAAACATCAAGAAGGACTTGAATAACTAACTTAAAGAAATACAGGAGAACACTGCTAAAGAGTTACTAGTCCTTAAAGAAAAATAGAAAAACACAACCAAACAGGGAGAAGTTCTTAAACAAAAACAGGAAAATACAGGTGATGGAAATGAACAAAACCATACTAGCTAAAAAGGGAAGTAGACACAATAAAGAAAACACAAAGTGAGGGAACTCGGGAGATAGAAAACTTAGGAAAGAAATCTGGAACCATAGATACGAGCATCAGCAACAGAATACAAGAGATGGAAGAGAGAATCTCAGGTGCAGAAAATTCCATAGAGAACATCAGCACAACAATCAAAGAAAATGCAAAATGCAAAAAGATCCTAACTCAAAACATTCAGGAAATGCAAGACACAATGAGAAGACCAAACCTACAGATAATAGGAGTAGATGAGAATGAAGATTTTCAACTTAAAGGGCCAGCAAACATCTTCAACAAAATTATAAAAGAAAACTTCCCAAACCTAAAGAAAGAGATGCCCATGAACATATAAGAAGCCTACAAAACTCCAAATAGACTGGACCAGAAAAGAAATTCCTCCCAACACATAATAATCAGAACAACAAACGCACTAAATAAGGATAGAATATTAAAAGCAGTAAGGGAAAAAGGTCAAGTAACATATAAAGGCAAGCCTATCAGAAATATACCAGACTTTTCACCAGAGACTATGAAAGCCAGAAGATCCTGGACAGTTGTTATACAGACACTAAGAGAACAAAAATATAAGCCCAGGCTACTATACCCAACTATATCTATGGTATATTTCAATTACCATAGATGGAGAAACCAAAGTATTCCACGACAAAACCAAATTCACACATTATCTTTCCACCAATCCAGCCCATCAAAGGATACAAACAGATAAAAACCAATACAAGGACGGAAACCATGTCCTAGAAAAAGCAAGAAAGTAATCCTTCAACAAATCTAAAAGAAGAGAGCCACAAGAACAGAATGCCAACTCTAAGGACAAAAATAATAGGAAGCAACAATTACTTTTCCTTAACATCTCTTCATATCAATGGACTCAATTCCCCAATAAAAAGACATAGACTAACAGACTAGCTATACAAACAGGACCCAACATTTTGCTGCTTACAGGAAACCCATCTCAGGGAAAAAGACAGATACTACCTAAGAATGAAAGGCTGGAATACAATTTTACAAGCAAATGGTATGAAGAAACAAGCTGGAGTAGCCATTCTAATATCTAATAAAATCGACTTCCAACCCAAAGTTATCAAAAAAGACAAACAGGGGCACTTCATACTCATCAAAGGTAAAATCTTCCAAAAGGAACTCTCAATTCTGAATATCTGTGCTCCAAATGCAATGGCAGCCACATTCACTAAAGAAACTTTAGTAAAGCTCAAAGCACACATTGCACCTCACACAATAATAATGGGAGACTTCAACACACCACTTTTATCAATGGACAGATCATGGAAACAGAAACTAAACAGAGACACAGTAAAACTGACAGAAGTTATGAAACAAATGGATTTAACAGGTATCTACAGAACATTTTATCCTAAAACAAAAGGATGTACCTTCTTCTCAGCACCTCATGGTACCTTCCCCAAAATTGACCATATAATTGGTCACAAAACAGGCCTTAACAGATACAAAAATATTGAAATTGTCCCATGCATCCTATCAGATCACCATGGACTAAGGCTGATCTTCAATAGCAACATAAATAATAGAGAGCCAACATTCACGTGGAACTGAACAACACTCTTCTCAATGATATTTGGTCAAGGAAGGAATAAAGAAAGAAATTAAAGACTTTTTAGAGTTTAATGAAAATGAAGCCACAACATACCCAAACTTATGGGACACAATGAAAGCATTTCTAAGAGGGAAACTCATAGCTCTGAGTGCCTCCAAAAAGAAACTAGAGAGAGCACACACTAGCAGCTTGACAACACACCTAAAAGCTCTAGAAAAAAAGGAAGCAAATTCACCCAAGAGGAGTAGATGGAAGGAAATAATCAAACTCAGGGGCAAAATTAACCAAGTGGAAACAAGAACTATTCAAAGAATCAACCAAATGAGGAGCTGGTTCTTTGAGAAAATCAACAAGATAGATAAACCCTTAGCCAGACTCACTAGAGGGCACAGGGACAGCATCCTAATTAACACAATCAGAACCGAAAAGGAAGACATAACAACAGATCCTGAAGAAATCCAAAACACCATCAGATCCTTCTACAAAAGGCTATACTCAACAAAAGTGGAAAACCTGGATGAAATAGACAAATTTTTAGACAAATACCATGTACCAAAGTTAAATCAGGATCAAGTTAATGATCTAAACAATCCTTTATCCCCTAAAGAAATAGAAGCAGTCATTAATAGTCTCCCAACCAAAAAAAGCCCAGGAGCAGATCGGTTTAGTGCAGATTTCTATCAGACCTTCAAAGAAGATCTAATTCCAGTTCTTCACAAACTATTCCACAAAATATAAGCAGAAGGTACTCTACTCAATTCATTCTATGAAGCCACAATTACTCTGATACCTAAACCACTGAAAGACCCAACAAAGATAAAGAAGTTCAGATCAATTTCCCTTTTGAATATCGATGCAAACATCCTCAATAAAATTTTGGCTAACCGAATCCAAGAACACATCAAAACAATCATCCATCCTGACCAAGTAGGCTTCATTCTAGGGATGCAGGGATGGTTTAATATACAGAAATCCATCAATGTAATCCACTATATAAACAAACTCAAACACAAAAACCACATGATAATCTCGTTAGATGCAGAGAAAGCATTTGACAAAATCCAAAACCCCTTCATGATAAAAGTATTGGAAAGATCAGGAATTCAAGGCCCATACCTAAACATGATAAAAAGCAACCTACAGCAAACCAGTAGCCAACATCAAAGTAAATGGTGGGAAGCTGGAAGCAATCCCACTAAAATCAGGGACTAGACAATGCTGCTCACTTTCTCCATACCTATTTAACATAGTATATGAAGTCCTAGCCAGAGCAATTAGACAACAAAAGGCGATGTAGGGGATACAAATTGGAAAGGAAGAAGTCAAAATATCACTTTTTGCAGATGATATGATAGCATATATAAGTGACCCTAAAAAATCCACCAGAGAACTCCTAAATCTGAAAAACAACTTAGGTGAAATAGTTGGATATAAAATTAACTCAAATAAGTCAATGGCCTTTCTCTACACAAAGGATAAACAGGCTGAGAAAGAAATTAGGGAAACAACACCCTTCATAATTGTCTCAAATAATATAAAATACCTTGGTGTTACTCTATCTAAGGAAGTGAAAGATCTGTATGATAAGAACTTCTGAAGAAAGAAATTAAAGAAGATCTCAGAAGATGGAAAGATCTCCCATGCTCATGGATTGGCAGGATCAATATAGTAAAAATGGCTATCTTGCCAAAAGCCATCTACAGATTCAATGCAATCCCCATCAAAATTCCAACTCAATTCTTCAAGGAATTAGAAAGGGCAATTTGCAAATTCATCTGGAATAACAAAAAACCTACGACAGCAAAAACTCTTCTCAAAGATAAAAGAACCTCTGGTGGAATCACCATGCCAGACCTAAAGCTGTACTACAGAGCAATTGTGATAAAAACTGCCTGGTACTGGTATAGTGACAGAGAAGTAGACCAATGGAATAGAATTGAAGACCCAGAAAGAAACCCACACACCTATGGTCACTTGATCTTTGACAAGGAAGCTAAAATTATCCAGTGGAAAAAAGAGGGCATTTTCAACAAATGGTGCTGGTACAACTGGCAGTTAACATGTAGACGAATGCGAATTGATCCATTCCTATTTCCTTGTACTAATGTCAAATCTACGTGGATCAAGGAACTCCACATAAAACCAGAGACAATGAAACTTATAGAGAAGAAAGTGGGGGAAAGCCTCGAAGATATGGGCACAGGGGAAAAAATTCCTAAATATGACAACAATGGCTTGTGCTGTAAGATCAAGAATTGCCAAATGGGACCTCATAAAATTTAAACCTTCTGTAAGGCAAAAGATACCATCAATAAGACAAAAAGGCCACCAACAGATTGGGAAAGGAGCTTTACCTTTCCTAAAACAGATAGGGGACTATTATCCAATATATATAAAGAACTCAAGAAGATGGACTCCAGAAAAATCAAATAACCCCATTAAAATTGGGGCTCAGAGCTAAACAAAGAATTTTCACCTGAGGAATATGGAATGGCCGAGAAGCACCTGAAAAAGATGTTCAGCATTCTTAATCATCAGGGAAATGCAAATTAAAGCAACCCTGAGTTTCCACCTCACACCAGTCACAATGGCTAAGATCAAAAATTCAGGTGATAGCAGATGCTGGCGAGGATGTAGAAAAAGAGGAACACTCCTCCATTGTTGGTGGGATTGCAAGCTTGTAAAACCACTCTGGAAATCAGTCTGGTGGTTCCTCAGAAAATTGGACATAGTACTACCGGGGTATCCTTCAATACCTCTCCTGGGCATATATCCAGAAGATGTTCCAACTGGTAAGAAGGACACATGCTCCACTATGTTCATAGCAGCCTTATTTATAATAGCCAGAAGCTGGAAAGAACCCAGATGCCCCTCAACAGAGGAATGGATACAGAAAATGTGGTACATTTACACAATGAAGTACTACTCAGCTATTAAAAAGAATGAATTTATGAAATTCCTAGGCAAATGGATGGACCTGGAGGGCATCATCCTGAGTGAGGTAACTCAATCACAAAAGAACTCACATGATATGTACTCACTGATAAGTGGATATTAGCCCAAAACTTAGAATACCGAAGATACAAGATACAATTTGTAAAACACATGAAACTCAAGAAGAACGAAGACCAAAGTGTGGGCACTTTTCCACTTCTTAGAATTGGGAACAAAACACCCATGGAAGTAGTTACAGAGACAAAGTTTGGAGTTGAGACGAAAGGATGGACCATCTTTCTCTGCCATACCCGAGGATCCATTCCATAATCATCCTCCAAATGCTGACACCACTGCATACTCTAGCAAGATTTTGCTGAAAGGACTCTGATATAGCTGTCTCTTGTGAGACTATGCAGGGGCCTAGCAAACACAGAAGTGGAGGCTCACAGACAGCTATTGGATGAATCACAGGGCCCCCAATGGAGGAGCTAGAGAAAGTACCCAAGGAGCTAAAGGGGTCTGCAACCCTATAGGTGGAATAACAATATGAACTTAAACTGATGTTGATGGTATACACACTGACATTTTTTTTTAAACAGAAAAGTAAATTTAGAGTTAGAAACAGTATTCTCAAGGCTAGAAGTTTGAGAATGAACACATTCCTGACTGTCTTCCTTTGAATGTGCTTTTTTGAGGATGAAGAAACTTTGCAAGTGGTGTGTGATGGAGGACACCTGCCCCTGATCTACACCATTCCCAATATGAGGCAGGGAGAAGGAAATAAAGATGGGTTTATTTTTAACATACTCATCTCAAAATATTGGTAGCAACTGCCTGGTAAATGGATCTAAGATGCTTGAGAAGTATTAGCACCACACTGACTGAAGAAGACCTTTGGAAACATTCAACTCTCTTGAAGGGTGAAGAGTCTTCCTTTGAAATTGAAGTCAGTTTGGTTACTATTGGACTGACTAGTCCCTTGTATGACGAATCTCTCTCAAATACCTCTTCCAACTTTTTTTATCTGTACATTTGGCTCAAACCACATCTGTTTCTTGGCTATTCTTTTTGTTATTTGTGCATGACTTCTCTTTTTAGGATATAACAAACACCCAGAGATCTGCTACCCTGGCAACCAAGCATATTTTTGGTTTTTTTTTTTGTTTGTTTTGTTTTGTTTTGTTTTGTTTTGTTTTTTCTCGTCAATTTTACCTGGAACTTCTCTGTGTTTAAGAGGATTCTTGAAGGGCTCTTGATTCACTGAACTCTTGATCCTACAAAAAATAATGAAGGCTATTTCTTTTCTGTCCACCACACTACAGTTATTTTCTCAATCATACCGTATCTGTTAGTTTCTAATATTGTATGTTGTTACTTTCAATCTTAATAGCAAACATATTTGTAAAATATAATGCATTTAAATAGAAAATCTTTACATAATCTCTCATCATTGATAAGACTGAAGACATCCAACTGCATATTACTAGTTTGCTGCTTTAATTAAAAACTTTAATGCAGTATATTTCCTAATTCTGAAGCAATTCATTGTTTTAAAGCCACAGCTTTCCATTTTGTATTTGTAAGCACATCATTTAAAATCTTTAACAGATTGTGTCTTAATAATTTATAAAGAATACCAGATCAGGGGGAGGGTATGGGGGACTTGGGATAGCATTGGAAATGTAAATGAAGAAAATACCTAATAAAAAAATGAAAAAAAAGAATAGCAGATCAGAGAAATCAGAGGTCTATAATTAGTCTCTCTCTCTCTCTCTCTCTCTCTCTCTCTCTCTCTCTCTCTCTCTCTCTCTCTCTCTCTCTCCCCCCCTCTTCCTCCTCATTATTATTATTATTATTTTACTTATTCACTTTATATCTCACTCACTGCTTCCTCCCAGTCGTCCCTTCCACAATTCTTCCTTCTACCCCCTTCCCCTTCTTCTCTGAGCAGTTAGAGCTCCCCTGGGTATCCCCCTACCATGGTTCATCAAGATTCTGTGAGACTAGGCACATCCTCTCCCATTGAGGCCGAACAAGGCAATCCAGCTAGAAGAATAGATCCCATGTACAGGCAATAGCTTTTGAGATAACCCCAGAAACATTTATTTGGGACCCAGGCAATTTTCTTCTTTAGTAATTTAGAATATGCATTCACCTTCTTCAAGGGTTAGCTCAGCCAAAACCACCCAGAATCAGAATAAAAAATCAATCATGTTTTTCTGACTAAAGTTCGGGGTTACACACACATGGAAGCAAATTAAGATTATGTGTCTTGAAAGAAGGCATCAAGACGTAGTTTCATTTAAGGAATAGATATAATAGACATTTTTTGATCTTGCTGGCCTTGTCTAGAATAAAGTGGCATAAAACTTCAAAGTAGTTCAAAGTTGTTTATACAAAGCATGTTTCAATTAGAACTAGATGGGAGTCTTTTAAAAAATTGAAGGGCTCATAAGTGGTGTTGGTGACTTATAATTTCAAAATATAGGCCATCAATGTAAGGGAAGATTCCCTGCTGAATTTTGCATCCCAAAATCTGACCATCAGTGTGATGATGCTGACCATTAAAAAAGAAAAGAAGAGAAAAGAAAAGAAAGGAAGAGAAGAGAAGAGAAGAGAAGAGAAGAGAAGAGAAGAGAAGAGAAGAGAAGAGAAGAGAAGAGAAGAGAAGAGAAAAAAAACCCACCAGATATCTCTTATTGTTTGGCACAAAATTTTCCGCACAGATTCACAGGTTTGAACTCTTGGTCTACAGCCAGCGAGAGTGATTTGGAAGGTTATTGAACCTTTGGAAGGTTGAGTCAAGCTACAGGAAGAAGATCGCCAAGAGTAGGACTAAAGTCATCTCTGAGACAAGCTTTCAGGCTTCCTCCTGAAGGATTATTTTTATTAAGTTAGCTTCTGGGCACAGCTGTGCAAAGCTATCTTAATTATGTTAATTGAGGTAGAATGAGCTACCCTAAAAGTGAGCAACAGCATTGTTCCCTGCACTGGAACCTTGAACAGAAGAAAAAGAAGAAAGTGAGCTGAGCATTTAAGACTCAGTTCCCTTCAGTTCCTAAGTGTAGAAATGATACAACCAGATACCTTGGCTTTCTGACACCATGATTCCCCTGCCACGAAGAACAACTGCTTAGAACTGTAAATCAAAAATAAATCCTTCCCTCCTTAAGTTTTTTCCCTCCAGATATTTTCTAAGAGTGAGGGAGAAGCATAGTTGTGATGAATCTCAAGCCGTTTCTTGCCTTGCATTTTGTTTCTACTGTCATAGGCAGAGCTGCTTCTTCTGCCATGAATCCCCCACCATGATGGACTGTATCCCTTCAAACTGTGAGCCAGAATAAATCTGTCCCTTTAGAAGTTGCTCTGTTGGTGTTCTTTTTTTTTCCATTTTTTATTAGGTATTTAGCTCATTTACATTTCCAATGCTATACCAAAAGTCCCCCATACCCACCGACCCCCACTCCCCTACCCGCCCACTCCCCCTTTTTGGCCCTGGCGTTCCCCTGTACTGGGGCATATAAAGTTTGCGTGTCCAATGGGCCTCTCTTTCCAGTGATGGCCGACTAGGCCATCTTTTGATACATATGCAGCTAGAGTCAAGAGCTCCGGGGTACTGGTTAGTTCATAATGTTGGTTACAGATCCCTTTAGCTCCTTGGGTACTTTCTCTAGCTCCTCCATTGGGAGCCCTGTGATCCATCCATTAGCTGACTGTGAGCATCCATAGAAGTTGCTCTGTTGGTGTTCTTTCACAGCAACGAAAAGGCAAGTCACGCAGGTAACAGTCTGTCACCTCTTGTTTGACATCACAGTCATGAAAGTAAACATGTTTGAAAACATGACCACTATCCTGGAAAATCCTATCCCTGACATTGTAGTCATGAAAATAAACATATTTTCAAACATGAGCACTATCCGGAAAAGCCTAAATATTTAGTAGCCATGGTAACATGTAGTTAGCAAACATATTTTTAACCTGATTGTTCAATGAATTATAATTCTATAAACCCAGAAAATGTCACCACTAGGACAATGTAGGACTGGTAGTATGACTACTTAATTATGCAACAGACTATTTCAGCTAACAAGCTTCTTCAAGCAATCCTCAAGGATGTCACCCAACTGCAAATAGAAACTTCCAATATACATCTGATTTAGAGTAGTTTGATTTGAATAATCAAGATTCCATCATGAACATTAAATCACTCTACCCTGTGCAAAGCTTACCAATCTCTAAATATCATTCTTTCCCAAATGCAAAAGATTCCAAAGGCCTGCTTTGCTTGTAGATATTATTCATGAATGAATTCAATTCCCAAGTAAGCCTGGAAAGTAATCTTTTGTGCTAGGTTGTTCTCCTGGATTTTGATTATTCAGGAATTCCAAGATAGATCATTGCAAACTTCTGAGGACCTCTGGCTTTCTCATACAGAAACTTCATTTTCTCCTCAATAGTAAATTAAACTATTTTCTATGAATTAATTACTAATTATTACTAAATATTAACAGTAAGCCCATTACATTGGGTTTTCATCAATGACCTCTTTTTATTAGTCTGAGACTTATAGGTAAGAACATTCTGAAACTTTAGTGTCATTTTATACTTTTCAGTCTGAAGATATACCATTTTGTAAGTTCATCTCCTCATTAATAGACATATTCATCATTCACTTTAAGTGAAGAATATTATTCCATTTTATCAGCTCTGTGCCACATTATGAGGGTGTAGCATCCATATGTTCATATATGTATGGATATGATTCAAGTGAAGGCTTGGGCTGTTTGGTCTGAATTGGCTTATTTCAACTGCTTGTAGAAGAGCACGTTTCCATAAGAACAATGAAGGCATGGACTTGAATTTGAAGTATAGACAGTTACAAGTATGTATTGTTTCCAGTGTTTATTGCCATCCCAGGAAAGATATCACTTAGCTTGGCTCACAGTTCCATGTCCTCTATACTGATGTGATGGTCTGCATTGTCCATTCCTGGGCTGTTTGGTCAGGGAATATTGAACACGTTCATAAGTGCACACTTAACCCATTGTAAAAAGCATTTCCATGTTTGCCATGAGTTTGGCAACAGAGAACCCCCAACCTTCTGAATAAACAGTGTCTATTTTGCTTATCTTGGCATATGCTAAATTTATTTTCACTTTGAATAATAATGACTACTATGTGAAATTTTCCCTATGTTTAAATTTTTATAGGAGTTTCAGAATGTATGGGGAGCAGAAAATAAAAAAAAAAAACAACAATTCAGTATTGAGCATTTTCAACTTGTTTGCCTACTTGAAATGAAACTGCTGACTCCAAGAAAACAAGATGCTCTTGTCTACTGGACTGGGGACCCATGACTCCTCATCCCTTCTCTCAGTATCTTGACTGCTTTGGTTGCTTCTTCTGACCTCCTAAATGAGGGACAGATGAGCACACTGCAAAGGACTTCCAATTTCCTAAATCAGAAAGAAACACATAAGAGCACTGAAATATTACTCTACAAAAGCTGTGGGGTAGAGTTTTTCTTTTTTTTCTTCTAAAACTGTAAAAGATATAAAAGGATTGCCCATACAATTTGGGGTTACATTTTTGCCTTAAGTAGAGTGCTTGCAATTTTACTAAATTATTACCCTTTAAAACACTTGTTAAAAGAGTAGCAATGGGAAAAAGAAATAGGATAGAATTTAAATCATCTAGTAGAGAATATTTTTCAAATAGCCTTGAAAGGGCAACAAAATATATAAGATGAGATGTGTTATATAAAAGCCATTTAAGAATCCCTCTCTGAAGAGTAGAATCGACAAGAATTGAAAATAGCTGAATACAGACAAATCAACAGTATTATGAAAATAGACTTTGTGGATCTCTTAAGCAGTATTTTGAGTGGGTCTAGCACTTTAAGGTAATGAAAGCTTTTTGTATCTTTTCAGATATTAGCTCAAACTTGCACAAGTAAACTCTATTCAAACAAAGAAGGAAGTGTGGATTGCAGGCAGAGCTTAGTGCTATAGAGATGACGTCCAATGCACAAGGGCCTGGGTTTGTTTTCTAACAACACTAAAGGAAAAATAAAAGTTTTAGTTTTTATTGAAATATTCTAATCTAGGATATTCTTAATAGATCATAGAAATTTTGTTCTATTTTTATTTTTGAGATATTAATGTATAACCTCAAAGTAATAATAATTATACAATATTTCTCCCCTTTCCCCCCTCTTTCCAAAATCTCTCTGCTTTCCTTCAAATTCATGGCCTCGTTTTTCAGTAAATTTTATTGTATGCATATTGATACATATATGTATCCTTAAATACAACCAGTTTGGTTTGTATAGAGTTCCTTATATGTGTGATTTTTATTTGGAGAATTTCTACTTAAAGCTGTGGAAAAACTTTCCAGATACTAGCTCATTGATGCTTATATAGGTATAAATATTCTGCATATACATATGTATATATACATGTATATGATAATTAAATTATTTTACATTAATCCATGAATCTTCATGGAGAAAACATCATGAATAGAGAATGAAGAAGTAAAGATGAACAAGTGAGAATTCAGATCATCAGAGGGTTTTCTAGGATTTCTGTAAATTTCTCTGTGTTTTGGAATGCAATAGGAATGCCAGCCCAAAGCCATATAGGTCACAGCTGCCCAAGAACAGTTACCAATACAGTATAAATAACGTCCTAAACTTAGAATATTGTGAAATTCTTTTTATAACTCAGCCATTTAATTCTTGAGTGTAAATTTTGTAGATGGAGTCATGTTGTAATGTTAGACACATTTGCTAGTGATGTGACAACATAATATTCCCATGAACTGATGTCAAATGTTGTATTGTACTTTGACCAGGTATATAAGGTTTATTATCTTCTTGACCTTGGAGTAATTTCAGTCCCAACTTAAATCCCTAGTGGTCTTCAGACCTTATTTCCTTTAAATCTGGTAACACAGATAAACAATCTCTATTGCTATTAAAAAATACCCAATGTTTTTTGTCAGTTAACTGTCTATGAAACACCTACCCTATCTTTCCCTCATCTGAGAAATCTCTTACCATTACCTAATAGAAGTAAGCTTCTTATTTGTGTTTCCATGGTTCAAAAAGAGACACCCACTACAGACACATCCACAGTGTAAAATACTGATAGAGAAATCTTCTCAGAAGGTGTGCTCCTCAGCACATCTGTAAGTAAAACCTACAGTCAGACACAGGACCATCCAGTATTTCCTAGTGGGTTCTATACAATTCTTTATTCTACAGTTATAAATATGTGCTAATAACTGTGTGTTTATTTTGCAGAACACTCTATTGTTAAAACTCATGTTGCTCACAGTTGCTAAAACAAAGTCATTAAACTTTAATGACAGGTATTGATGAGTTATATTTTCCCCTTAATGTGAAACTCACTCTTGTCATTGGCATTAAACTCTGCAAAGATTAAAAGGCTCCATAGCAAATGTAAATTTGCATCAACCACGATCTCTTGTGAAATTCATTGTAAATAATTAGTCAATAGGAGTCCAACAGTTAGTCAAGATCATCACAAGCTGAAAACTCCATCATGCCACTTCCAAATTAATAAGCAGACGCTATTGCCTACACATCTTAAATCACCATCATTACATCTGCAGACATACTTTTTACTCAGTATGGCTTGAGTCACATTTGTTCTTCTGAAAAAGAATCAATGGAGGTTGAATTAGGAATTCTCCAAGCTTAGTGTTTGATAAACCTTTTACACATAAATTGTAGCTTTTAGTCAGTGTTACTCTTATTTAAATGAACTTTTTTTTTTGTCTTATAGGTGCCTAATTTCTAGAGTCATAAGTTCTCCTTTGTATTCACTTCTAATGATTCAATAATTTAACAGGAGAAACATAGAAAATTATCCTAATCACAACGCAAGTTACACCTTTGTGAATAAAACCTCATTAAAAATAACAGTTCACATAGATGTTCCTTAATATACCATGGAATAATGTCCTAAAAGAATGGACTTTGGTTTATCATGAGATTATGTCCTGATAAAGTCATTTTTGTTAAAAGCATTGTAGGGGGCTGGTGAGATGGCTCAGTGGGTAAGAGCACCTGACTGCTCTTCCGAAGGTCCAGAGTTCAAATCCCAGCAACCACATGGTGGCTCATAACCATCCATAACAAGATCTGACTCCCTCTTCTGGAGTGTCTGAAGACAGCTACAGTGTACTTACATATAATCAATAAATAAATCTTTAAAAAAAAGAAAGCATTGTAAGTTGAATCTGTGTTCCATGCAGTTAACCTTCCCAATATTATAATGGATTAATATAATATAATAACATAATATATAATAATATGGTATCATTTCCCCCCCCCCCCCATAGTCAGGGATGACAGACTGCTGCAGTATGATGACACTGCCCCATACCATAAGATTATTGTACTCTGCAGCACTAATTTGGACAAAGAACAAAATTCAAAGCATGGGTTTTACTGGGTAAAAGTAATTTTTGTTTTTTGTTTTTTGTTTTTTAAATCATTGTAAAGTTGGAAGGTTATGAGTGAAAATATAAATCTATGTCTTATGTGCACAGTCATTTCTTCTACAGCTTTGGCTAGTTGAGGAATACAGAAATACAGTGGAGGACAAAGAACAGAAAGCATAAAGTCACTGCATTCCTGATAAAAAGAGTTTTTTCCTTCAGCCTTGGAAACCAATACATATTTGAACTACTTTTAAATCTTTGTCTATTAATCAATGACAATATCTTGCCATAGGAAAGAAAATTTGCAGAAATGGTTGGAACCTAATATACTTATGAGCCAATTAGCATCCTACTAAAAACTGATGACTGGACTCATTCTGTCTCATTTATGAAAGTCAACCAATTGAAGACAGGCTCAATATATTAACATGTGTCTAAGTAACATTATCATACTTCTAGAGATGATGTCACTGTTCAGGATTCTGAAAGTCTCCTATAACCCTGTGCTTTCTGGACTTTTCTTAATAATAACTGCACTTGGCAGAATTATAAGTAGTCTGTATGTGTCCTATTCAGAAAGAGCCGTAAACTGCACTTAAAGAAATGTGGTCTAGAAATGTGGACTTACAGCTACACAGGTTTTAGTTGGCATTTTGATCCGTGACGTGCTCATTTCTTCAGCTTCTGTATATTAATCCACTACATGTAAACTACTATGCTAAGGTCTTAATGCTTTAAGATGCATGACTTGAAGTTATCCAATCTCTTAGAAATAAAGGTCTCTTTGTCAGGGTGAGTTAAAACAAACAAACAAAAAACCTCACAGCAGCATCTAAAATGTTGCCAGAGTCAATTTCCCCTTATTTGGCACATTCAGGGAGGTTTGTTATATGTTGTTATAGATTTGTAGGAATTATTTTTGTGTCCTATATACTATACTTATTTTGATGTTGATCTCAATTATACCCATCACTTATATCCAAAAAGTAACTAATCAACATGGAAACTAAAATTTCTACTTAGAAATTGTTATTATTTAACTAGGTAAGTATCCCTTCAGTCCTGTATAGGTTTAAGATAAATCTAATTTATCTGTCTATTAATATTGTAAACTTAATGTGGTCAAGTCTGGTAGAAAAGGCTTGAAATCATTTTTTCAGATGCCTTAAATTGGTAATATAATATTCTCTCTAAATCTCATCCAAGATTTGCATGAATAAGAGCCAAAGGGTCCAGCATAGTAGTGTTATGGCTGAGTAAATGCTGACAGAGATGCTTACAGGACAGCTTCTGGCGGGAAATGTCAGGTGTGAAAACTGTGTATGTCTCAGTTTACAGGTTATTAGTAAAATGCTTAAGTTAAAGGGATTTTGCAGCTTTTGTAATAGTCCTTGAAGAAATAAAAGGCATGTTTTAAAGAAATTAGTATGAAGACTACTGTACAATTAACTTTTTTCTAGTTCCTTCTTGATTACTAAAATAGTTTAAGAAAGTAGGACAGTAGCAACCCATAAAATGCAGAGCAAGATCCCTTGTGTCTAGGTAGATCTTGTTCCAGATTCTAGGTCTATGCTGAACCTAATTCTTGAGATCCCTGAGAACTGGATATGAGACTCAAGCAACAGGCCAGATAACACCTCTTTCACTGACTTGGTGTGAGGAGTGAACAAAAGAAATAATACAAAGCACAGAGAAATGTGGAGAAATGTGTCGCAGCAAATTACAGAGGCCCTTCCCGAATGGAAGTTCTGTCTCTTCCCCTTTCTGAGTAAGGGAAATTTTGTTTTGTACAATAAAATGGGGCACAAGAAAGAGGACCATCCTAGGCTATGTCTACCATACAAATCGCCATGCTAATAAATTAAGGTGCCATACAGAATGAAGTTATCTAACTCAAAGAGCTTAAAGTGATTAGACAATGGGCTCTATGGGACAAAATTATTAAAGAGAGAAATACAAAATGATGTACAGTAGCTGATCACCCCTGTGGTTGAATTAGGGAAAAGCTGGAAGAAGCTGAGGAGGGTGACTCTGTACTAGGACCAGCAATCTCAAATAACCTGGACCCCCAAGATCTCTCAGTCACTGGACCACCAACCAGGTAACATATACCAGCTGATACGAGGCCCCCAACACATATACATCAGAGGACTGCTGGGTCTGGTTTCAACCAGAGAAGATGCACCTAACCCTCAAGAGACTGGAGGCCCCAGGGAGTGGCAAGATCTGTGGGATGGGGGTGGGGGGAGGATATTTGGGATATCTGTTTTTAAACAATCAGAGGGTGGACCAGGAGGGGGATAAAATCTGGAGTGAAAGAAGATTAAACAAAATAAAATAAAATAAAATAAAATAAAATAAAATAAAATAAAATAAAATAAAATAAAATAAAAGATGTACAGTCCTTGCCTAGTAGGGTAAGAGCCAATTTTATCAATTTGTCTCCTCTCCCCCCCCCCCCCCTTTTTTTTTTTTTTTTTTTTTTGGTTTTTCAAGACAGGGTTTCTCTGTATAGCCCTTGCTGTCCTGAAACTCACTTTGTAGACCAGGCTGGCCTCAAGCTCAGAAATCTCCCTGCCTCTGCCTCCCAAGTGCTGGGATTAATGTCATGAGCCACCACACATAACTATTGTCTCCCCAATTTTAAGACACTATTGGATGGAGTAGTCAGTTACTCCTTCCACATTCTTTGCAATGGGTTTTGATAGCATATTTCTAGCAGTGACAGACCAACTTGTTTTGGTGCACAGTCTTCTGTAGGATGTAAGGGATTGGAGAAACTGCAAGTAGCAAGATGAAGATGTAAGACAAACTTCAGGAGCAATAAAAAGGATTAAAGTTGGAACATCAGAAAATTAATTTTTTTACCTCCAAGTGTTATTGGACTGTAGCTCAACAATCCACCTGGGGCACTCTAGATGCTCATCATGGAAAGCAAGTGAACTGAGGAGACAGAAACCCCAAACCATGAGTCATAGAATGATGTCTGAATGACCAAAGATTCCAGCAGCCTCCATTGCTTAGTTGCTCTTTCTGGTGTGCAGGAAATGTTAAATTGCCGGCTGACCCACCACCTCAAGTAACTCAACTTTTGGAAGAAGCTTATTTGTATATTGACTGGTGAACTAGGCCTCAGCCTCTGGCACTGAGTATCTTCAAAGGCTTGCTTGGGGCTGTCTGGAATGCTGGTTGTTGATGTATGTAGAGGGTTATCATTCTCATCAATCAATAGAATTTACTGAAGTAAGTATGCTTCCCGGTGGACATAAAATTCTAGAAAATGCTGTTCATCTGTATCTCTTCTCTCAGACCAGAAACACATACCAGTATATCTTAAATACTTTGTAAAGAATCAGCATGACATACTGATGTAATCATTATAATTTAAAAGCAATTTACTGAAAGTTATCTCTTTAGATTCACACAAATCTTAATAAACAAGGCCCAACATGTGTTAATAGTTATGTACAGATGAGGATGCTGAGACTTGAAAAATTACTGAATAATACCCTAACTAACTAACTAACTAACTAACTAAAAGCCAGATTGGTAATCCAACTTCAATATTCAAGCATGATTTAAACAACAGCATCTTGAAGCCTTGGCTTATTTCATTTCTTTTGCATCTTTCCTTCCTGTGGTATGAAATGCTGACTGATGACATTACACTTCAAGAGCACTTTGGAAAATATAAAGTCAATATTAGTCCCAGCCAGCAAAAACTTTGTCTTTTCAATAGATTATGTAGTAAATGAATCATTTATGACTCTCAGAGGGGTATCTTCTGATAGAATAACGTCTATAGTTAAAGGACATTAAGAGAAATATGTACTGTTAGTTTAAGAAATTGTTAGGCTCTGTGGGAATGCTTAAAATCAGAGTATATAGTGACCACACATTTTTAAAGCTAAATAAGGAACCTCAATTTCCAGCTGGGGAACTATTGAAATTGAAGGCTTCCAGAGAAGGAAAATTCAGTATTCTTTAAGGGTATGGGCCTTGTTAGTCTACTATGCTGCAGTGGATGACTCCACACTGAAGGGTAAATAGGCATCACAAATTGGACTTGATAGGTTGTTTGGAAAAGCAAAGAGAGAGAGGGAGCACAACGTTGGGAGGGTGGGGAAGAGGAATTGTGGGTCTGGTAGGAGTTAGGAGGAAGAAATGGGTTAAATATATTTTGAATACATTGTAAAATCCCAGATTATCAATTTAAATATTATGTTAAATATTCAAATAGTTGTAGGAGTTCTCTGGTAGAATTTCGGGGTACCACTTTTATACACTAACATATCATCTGCAAATAGTGATACTCTGACTTCTTCCTTTCCAACTTGTATCCCTTTGATCTCATTTTGTTGTCTTATTGCTCTAGCTAGAACTTCAAGTACTATTTTGAACACATAGGGAGAGAGTGGGCAGCCTTTTCTTTTCCCTAATTTTCGTGGTATAGCTTTAGATTTCTCTCCATTTAATTTGACATTGGCTATTGGCTTGCTGTATGTTGGTTTTATTATGCTTATGGATGTGACTTGTAACCCCGATCTCTCCAAGACTTTTAAAATGAAGGGGTGTTGGGGTTTGTCAAAGACTTTTTCACCATCTAATGAGATGAATGCATGTATTTTCCTTTCAGTTTACTCATATAGAGGTTTATGTTAATGGATTTTCATATATAGAACCATCCCTGCATCCTGTAGATGAAGCCTACTTGATCATGATGAGCTATGTTATTGATGTGTTCTTGTATTTGGTTTTTGAGAATTTTATTGAGTATTTTGAATCAACGTTTACAAGTGAACTTAGGCAGAAATTCCCTTTCTTTGTTGATTTTTTGTATGGTTTAGGTTTCAGGCTGACTGTGGCCCCATAGAATGAATTTGGCAGCATTCTTTATGTTTCTGAGGTAACCCAGACCCAAAAGAGCATGCACATCAGCAATCCCACTAAAATCAGGGACTAGACAAGGCTGCCCACTTTCTCCCTACCTATTCAACATTGTACTTGAAGTCCTAGCTAGAGCAATTTGACAACAAAAGGAGATCAAGGGGATACAAATTGGAAAGGAAGAAGTCAAAATATCACTTTTTGCAGATGATATGATAGCATGTATAAGTGACCCTAAAAATTCCACCAGAGAAGTCCTAAACCTGAAAAACAGCTTCGGTGAAGTAGCTGGATATAAAATTAACTCAAACAAGTCAATGGCCTTTCTCTACACAAAGAATAAACAGGCTGAGAAAGAAATTAGGGAAACAACACCCTTCTCAATTGTCACAAATAATATAAAATACCTTGGTGTGACTCTAACTAAGGAAGTGAAAGATCTGTATGATAAGAACTTCAAGTCTCTGAAGAAAAAAATTAAAGAATATCTCAGAAGATGGAAAGATTTCCCATGCTCATGGATTGGCAGGATCAACATTGTAAAAATGGCTATCTTGCCAAAAGCAATCTACAGATTCAATGCAATCCCCATAAAAATTCTAACTCAATTCTTCAACGAATTAGAAAGAACAATCTGCAAATTCGTCTGGAATAACGAAAAACCTAGGTTAGCAAAAACTCTTATCAAGGATAAAAGAACCTCTGGTGGAATCACCATGCCTGACCTAAAGCTTTACTACAGAGCAATTGTGATAAAAACTGCATGGTACTGGTATAGTGACAGACAAGTAGACCAATGGAATAGAATTGAAGACCCAGAAATGAACCCACACACCTGTGGTTACTTGATCTTTGACAAGAGAGCTAAAACCATCCAGTGGAAAAAAGACAGCATTTTCAACAAATGGTGCTGGCACAACTGGTGGTTATCATGTAGAAGAATGCGAATTGATCCATTCCTATCCCCTAGTACTAAGGTCAAATTTAAGTGGATCAAGGAGCTCCACATAAAACCAGAGACACTGAAACTTATAGAGGAGAAAGTGGGGAAAAGCCTCTAAGATATTGGCACAGGGGGAAAATTCCTGAATAGAACAGCAATGGCTTGTGCTTTAAGATCGAGGATTGACAAATGGGACCTCATGAAACTGCAAAGCTTCTGTAAGGAAAAAGACACTGTCAATAAGACAAAAAGGCCACCAATAGATTGGGAAAGGATCTTTACCTATCCTAAATCAGATAGAGGACTAATATCCAATATATATAAAGAACTCAAGAAGGTAGACTCCAGAAAATCAAATAACCCCATTAAAAATGGGGCTTAGAGCTAAACAAAGAATTCTCACCTGAGGAATACTGACCGAATGGCTGAGAAACACCTGAAAAATGTTCAGCATCCTTAATCATCAGGGAAATGCAAATCAAAACAACCCTGAGATTCCATCTCACAGCAGTCAGAATGGCTAAGATCAAAAATTCAGGTGACAGCAGATGCTGGCAAGGATGTAGAGAAAGAGGAACACTCCTCCATTGTTGGTGGGATTGCAAGCTTGTACAACCACTCTGGAAATCAGTCTGGTGCTTTATCAGAAAATTGGACATAGTACTACCGGAAGATCCCACAATACCTCTCCTGGGCATATATCCAGAAGATATCCCAACTACTAAGAATGAAACATGCTCCACTATGTTCATAGCAGCCTTATTTATAACAGCCAGAAGCTGGAAAGAACCCAGATGCCCCTCAACAGAGGAATGGATACAGAAAATGTGGTACATTTACACAATGGAGTAATACTCAGCTATTAAAAAGTATGAATTTATGAAATTCCTAGGCAAATGGTTGGACCTGGAGGGCATTATCCTGAGTGAGGTAACCCAATCACAAAAGAACTCAAATGATATGTACTCACTGATAAGTAGATATTAGCCCAGAAACTTAGAATACCCAAGATATAAGTTACAATTTGCCAAACACATGAAACTCAAGAAGAACGAAGACCAAAATGTGGACACTTTGCCCCTTCTTAAAATTGGGAACAAAATACCCATGGAAGGAGTTAGAGAGACGAAGTTTGGAGCTGAGACAAAAGGATGGACCATCTAGAGACTGCCATATCCAGGAATCCATCCCATAATCAGCCTCCAAACGCTGACACCATTGCATACACTAGCAAGATTGTGCTGATAGGACCCTGATATAGCTGTATCTAGTGAGATTACACTGGGGCCTGGCAAACACATAAGTGGATGCTCACAGTCAGCTATTGGATGGATCATAGGGCCTCCAATGGAGGAGCTAAAGAAAATACCCAAGGAGCTAAAGGGATCTGCAACCCTATAGGTGGAACAACATTATGAACTAACCAGTACCCCGGAGTCTTGACTCTAGCTGCATATGTATCAAAAGATGGCCTAGTCGGCCATCACTGGAAAGAGAGGCCTTTTGGACTTGCAAACTTTATATGCCCCAGTACAGGGGAACGCCAGGGCCAAAAGTGGGAGTGGGTGGGCAGGGGGTTGGGGAGGAGGGTATGGGGGATTTTGGGGACAGCATTGGAAATGTAAATGAGGAAAATACCTAATTAAAAAAAGAAAAAAAAGAAAAATATTCAAACAGTACAAAAGTAACTAAAAGGAGATGTACCGATGACTATGATCAAGCATTGTGTATACAGAGTGGTTGTATATACAGGGAGGGATGGTTGTGGAAAAAACAAAATAGTGATCATCCTACCCATGGAAAACAATTCTGACTTGGTTATCATGATCAGGCAGTATTATAGAGGCCAGAACATTGTATGCTATTTCCACAACACAGGCCAGCGTTGACCTTTAGACTAAGAATGGTTAGAGCAGAAATGATCTTGGAGGTCATCCAATATCTGTGTATATTATTAGATCTAGAAGGGATCTTACCAGTGTCTGGTACAGTTTGGCTTAGTGTGGTTTCATTAGACAGCACTTATACAAAGGACTCATGGGAGCACTGAACAGTCATAGTCTTCATACTTTATTGGAAACTATTGCCCTGATACATAGCAGCTATGAAAGTCCGAACATAGCAAGCAGGTGAGAAGGCTGATGCAGCATGGCCTTCTTTGAAATTACCTGACACATGCATAATTGTATTTTACAACCCATTAGAACAGGAGCCCTGGGTGAACCCTGTGAGATATTTTGAAGGGACAGGGCAGCCTGTGAAAAGGCCAACCTGGGTAAACTTATATAATTGCTATATATTATATTCCTGAAAATTTGTAACATACAATCCTTGAGATAAAATATTTAATATATTTAAATTGATTTTTCAACTTTATCATAAACTATTACTTCATTCAATAATAATGAACAACTTTCAGAATTAACTTCTTGTATATGTTGTTCAAAGGACCATACTACACACATTTGGAATTGAAAGAAAATTGTAAAGTCAGTGTGAAAAAATATAAGTAAACTGTGAGAAATTTTATATTTCAAATTGCTTTTTATACCACCATCAGAATCAACACAACTCTATTGAAATTCTTACATTGGCTTGTCTAAGCTTCATGCTCAATCAAGCATGTTCTTCGTGTTTTTTTTCTAAACAATATTGGATAAAGAACACAAGTAGAGATGCCTCTGATTAACTGTTTCCTCATTTTGAACAGTTTAGCTTCCTTCATGTTAAAGAAAATAATTTTGGCTTCAGTTAGTATTGATAGTGCCAACAAGATTTTGCCAAATCCAAGTTGTATAGAGTGAGAGAAGTTTATGATTTTATAAAGCAATAGGAAAATGCATTAAAAGGATTAATAGCACAAAATATTATAATTTCCATGCATAAAAAACAAAACCAACTGAATAAGTACTAGAAGGGATTTGTGGTTAAGTAGGACAGCAAATACCACTTACCTTAAGTACAAAAATAGTTCATACAAATAGAAAGCAGCATACTGACTAATAACCCTACAGAAGCCCTTTAGAGAATGATGGGATGAAGAAAAAAAAGAGAAAGAGAGACCAAAGACCTGGAAAGAGGAAATAGAAATGCACCGAGTGAACAAAGGTGCTAATTGAGTTCACTCCCTCCAGCTTGGCCACGGGCCACCTTTTCCTCTGCATCCACCAACGCTGCAGAATCACTTTTCATAAACCCATTTCCATCTTCTCACACCAGCTGGGTAATGGTTCTGAGTGATCTGAGACCCGGGGCTACAGTACTCAGCAGTCCCAACTAGTTATTGCATAATGGCTTCTGTCCTCAGAGAGGGAACGTGCCTTTTTACATAAGTGTACATTTTTGAACCCAAGCTTTCAGTCTGCAACACATATTTAAAGGGATACTACTAGGAAACATGGACTTCTGATAAGACATTGTGAACTTGCTCAAAGGTGTAACCTTCTAGGTTCCCAGGACCTCACTGAGGGAGTAGGTTTGAGAAAGAGACTGTAGGGAACTTTGTCCAAAGCTGTCATCTCTGCTCTCTATTTTTCATGAACATAGTTTCTGATAATTATCTTGTCAAATCATGACAATTCATCTTCTGAGAGGACAGAAACCCCTGGTAAGTTTGGGCAGTCTAACAACCTATGAGGCACAGATCATCTCTTGGGCTTCCCATAGAGGAGGATTTAATTATTTTCTTGGCTCTTTTATCATTTGCCATGCAATTATCTCCAAATTTACTGTTTTACAACCACAATTTATAATTATTTTTTAGTGGGATGCCTGAGGCTTCCCCAGTGGCTTTTGTCTGGTTCTCCTGTGGGACTTCAGGAGTTAGTGGTTGAGACTGGAGTCACATACAGTGGGATGAACGTGAAAGGTGGATGGATCTCTCAGCTGCCTGCAATCTCAGTTATGCTCCAAGTAGCTTCTCTCCCATTCAGTGGTGGCTCCTCTTATATAGGCAGCCAAGAGGGGGCCATTCCTAGAGCCAGAATTCTGAGAGTTCAAGCAGATACTTATACTTTGGCTCAGAAAGATAAAACATCAACTGAGTTCCATTGGTCCCAAACCACCAAAGCCACCAATATTAAGAGGAGAGAGATTCAACTCCACTCTTGCATAGGTATGTGCAAACACAGAAAGGATGGCTTGCATTCACGTGCAGAGGGTGTGTCCCACACTGGCACTCATTTCTTTCGTTTCTTCTTGATTTTGTTTTGTGCAAAGGCATCACTTCTCTACTAACCAAGCTCCTCCCCCTTCACCACTTTTCCATGTTTCATAGGAATTGCTTTTTAAAATGTAGGGCTGCTATGGCTATCTGATGTAATCTAACTGCCCCTGGAGTTTCTAGGTTTTTCTCTGCTTCTCTCATCAAAGTGTTTGATCTGAACCTCAGCTAAGGGATTTTCTCTTTGTTCAGGAGGAGAATTTGAAAATAAGAAATTCAATTGCATATTTCTAATATTATATGGAGTGTTCTCCCTTTGGGTCTGTCTTTGGGGATCTCCTGCTTAGAATTTCTTCTTTGCATTTCCAGGCCCATCAAATCAGACTACAGAGTATCAAATTCTGTACCTAGAAATAGTTATTTGTCTAATTTTAGAAGTCTGAACACAAATCAATGTTCTATACAAAGAACAAGGGCAATTATGTAAATATATAAGCAGGACCACCTTAATGTTATGGGCCCCAGGCAAAGCTTCATTTTGAAAATTCTTGTTCATGCAATCAAGTTGGTTTTAGAATATATAATTAAATACATGGGAATATGAAATAATTATTGATTAAATATTGATTTTGTTTACTGTCTAATGAGTGTTTAGAATTTGATATATTGTTATATGTAGGCACTCTCTTTGTGCACACAAGAACCACATCTTTACGTTCTTGCTTGTCAACTGCACCTTTCCCAGATAATTTCATATCCCTTTCTATGAGGAATTGATAAGACTGATAGTATCATTCATAAGATCTTTGTGGTTTAGAACTAATTGATATGTAAACTTTATTTATCTTCTTCCCTCTGCACTTCCTTATGCTATTCATTTAATGATGGTTACACCAGTGTTTACGATCCCTCATCATCCACAGTGCTGCTCATGAGAATTGGCTTCCACACACTCACATGATGCATGGTCTTTGTTAATAATGATGGTAGAGGCAAATGCTACCCAAAATATTCAGGAAAAAGTAGTTAAAATGTATGATCATATGATGTTAACTTTTAGAATCTTTGATAGGTTGATTCACATATCTTTCAATCCTATCTTTTCTTGAACTCTTTAATCCGTAATTGTTGTACATCTGAGAATGTGATCTTGTACAACATTAACCACATCTTCTGTACACTGCTACCTTGAACAAGAAAGGAAAGGAAACTCTAGTTCCCCTAGGGGACAAGAAATGCAGGCCAGGTAGTAGAAAGAATGACAGGGATTGGGTAGTGGACTGTGATAACAGGTTGATCTAAGCAAAAATGTTTCAATTAAAAAAATTTTTTTGGCATTACCAAACTATTTAAAAAAAAACATACAAATCCATCTTGTGGTTAGTAAGCTAGCATCCCAAGTAACTATGTCACACATGGTGTTGAATATATACACTTGGGGTACACAACTATAGGACAACTGCCTCTACACTTGTTACCCCCAAGTAGGTTACAGAGGTAGATTCATGTAAGGTATACAGAAGGATGTCAGTACCAGGCACATACCTGGAACTCTAGTGCAAATCGAGTGTAGATTTTAATAGTTTAAATCCCCTCATCGACTAACTAAATCATCCTTAGCTCCAAACCAATTTTCATTCCATGTTTGCACCTAATCTTATGTGCATCAAGAAAGACATAGCAAGTCAGTCAATGGAGTCAATACCTTTGCCAGGCTGACCTACTGTAGCTAGGTGCTAAATTAGCAAATGTCAGAGACTTCTCAGGCACCTGGCCAACTGTACCCAGAGGATATAACATTAACGAACACTCTGAGGTGGAGTGACAGAGGCTGGAGCCAATGGGAGGTAGTTCTATCTGCTTCTGGTAGTTAGCAACTTAGAATAACCAGAATAAACTTATCCAAATTGTGTGGAACTGCCTGGGGACTAGCGTCTTCAATAGTGGCATTACTAGACTGACTGTAACGAGCATACTCATCCATTACAGTGTGTTGGTTAGCCTCATTAGGTAGAAAATTCAAACATTCATCCTAAGCCTGCTTTGCCAAATGTTGGACACAATACCTGGCAGTACTCAGAAGACTATATCGAGCAAATGCATAGCCATTGGGGATTTTTAAAGGGTTGATTAAGACAACTCTGACTAGAACAGACTGATTTGTTAAAGAGTGATGCTTATTAAGCCATGACGCTTGGGCTTTCTGTTAAAGGCTTATAGGTAAAACAACACAGTTACTAATTCTAGTTCACAAAAATTCTAACATATTGTTTGTAATTTTGAATGATGGCAAGTGGAAGGTTCCAGCCTCTGTGCTGAGAGCCTCTGTGGACATAGCATGTTTTCATATCCCCTGAAAATGACATTGTATTTTGAGTAAGCAATACATTTTTGTGTGTTATTGAGACAATATATTTACACAAACTAAAACAACAACAAGTCCCTAATTTACATACCAGAATTTCACACTAGTTCTTCTGGAATAATTTTCAGTTTCACAGAGAAAAAGTAAACAAAGTATAGACTTCTACTGATAAGTATGTACCAGTCCTAAGAGTGAAAGAACATGAAGCCACACACTTGGGCCATTTTAAGAAGAAATATATATATATATATGCTATAGAGATAATAATAAAAAAACATCATGGTCCTGGAATAAAAAAATTATTCATTGATAAATGGAATAAAATTGAGGACTCATATTTAAACCCAGACTCTTACAGTCACCCAATTTTTGACAAAGAAACAAAAACTACATACTGAATGAAAGACAAATGGTACTGGTCAAGATCAATAGCTATACATAGAAGAATGAAATCGAACCCTTATTTCTCACCCTCCACAAAACTCAACTTCAAATGCATGAAAGATTGCATTATAAGACCCGATACCCTGAATCTGATGAGAATAAAGTGAAGAATATACTTGAACTCATTGGCACAAGTCAGGACATTCCGAACAGGATCCTGGTAATGCAGGCACAAAGACCAACAATTTATAAACAGGATTGCATGAAACTAAAAGGAAAAGACCCCATGATTTAAATGAAGAGGCAGCCTACAGAGTAGGAGAAACTCATTACCAGCTCTATATCTGACAGGGAGCTTATATCTAGAACTGATACCTTCTATACAAACAAAACTCATAAAATGAAATAGAAGAAAAAACATTAAAAATAGAACTAAACAGAGAGCTCTCAAAAGAAGAAACACAAATGACTGAGATATGTTTTATTAACTACTCGACAAACCTAGGCAGCAGGAAGTTGCTGTTAGATAGAAATTGGTAAAAATTTAAGGATATAGATTTTGTTGGAAGCTTGTCTTACACATATGTGGGTGCACACACACAGACAGACAGATAGATAGATAGATAGATAGATAGATAGATAGATAGATAGATAGATAGATAGATAGATAGACAGAATGACAATGTAAAGCCACAGTACATTGTATACAGCTTGATACCATGTGTTCAAGATCAGTTGACACAGGTGATGTCTCTCATGGCAACCTAGTGTAAAGATGCAACAATGCCTTTCTGACAGGCAGGGTTTATCGGGACCTAGAAAAAAACCTTAAGACATATTACATTAAGAATGGAGACCACGGGGTGAAAGGTTCAAGGGCAGATGCATGTTCTTCTCTGTAATACCATAAACTACCCTGCTATAGAGAATGACTTAACACTTCGGACTTTCCAGGAGACATGCAGCCTAGAAAGAACCTAAAATATCCACAGTGTAGTAATTAAGATCACAGAGAGAAAATGCTCCTAATATTGTTCAGATTAGTGAAATGGGATGAGTCGATGATCACTGTAGCGATGTCTGGGACATTATAAATAAAGCTTTATTGGAACACAGGCATTCTTATTCACTTATATATTGTCTTTAACAGCTTTCATCTTACAAGAGTCAGGTCGCATAGATATGTGAGGTTGAGTCCCTCACAGCTTAGCAGAGGGCCTCTATAATACTGAAACCATTTACCATCTGTCCCTGGACAGACATGCAAATGATCCCTGAACTAGACTAATTCTCAGAAAGTACTAATTTTCTGCTATAATCTGTGACTAGTAATTCAAACTTGACTTCACATTAAAACCTAAAGGGCTTTAGAAAACATTTTATTTAGAAATTAGACAGTAAGAAGATTATTTCATTGTCATTTACACTAGTGGAAACATTTGATCCTGTAACTAACTTGTTCATTCATTTTGAACATCGTAAGTCTTATGGTTTAAAGCTTATTTGTTTTCTTTATTCTTCTCTCAAACAATGCATCTTGACAACAGATTTCCCACTCCTTCCTCCTAGTCCCCTCACCACGACTCCTAACTCAACTCAGATCCACTTCTCCTCTGTTTCCCTTTGGAAAAAAATCAGACCTCTCAGTATCAATAGAGCACTACATAACAAGTTGCAATAAGACTAAGCCCAAACCCTCCAATCAATGCTAGATGAGGCACCCCAATAGGAGGGAAAGGGTTCCACAAGCAGGCAAAAGAACCAGAAACAATCTCCCCACTGCCATTGATAGGAAACCAGTAATAAAAATCCTAAACTAAACAACAGCGGAGTGCACGCAAAGGGCCTCTGGTAGACCCATGCAGGCTCCATGGTTTCCATAAAGCTTGTTTTATTCCTGATTCTTGTTTTAACTTTTGTTTGTTCTGTGACCTTCACCATCACCCCACATATTATGAGACCAAGTAGGGATCAGGGTTTTTTCCTATGAATAATGAAAGCATAGTTGGAGAAAACGTATATTGTCATTTATGTAGACAAAATACAGCAGTCTAGTGCAAATGTCAAGGTTGCCCTTAGCAACCTACAGCCCAAGCAGCTGACAGCTTAAGTAACAGCTAGGACCTCCATCACTGTGCGCTTACTGTGTATGGCTTGTACACTATCACAGTTAATCCTTACAGTGCATTGCAAGTTGAATTTCTTGAAAAGCATGGCACAAATGAGGAAATGGGAGCCCAAACAATAACAATCCTAACATTGCAGAGCCAGCGCGTGACCAAGCTAGAGCACAGCTCCACTATGTTACTTTAAAATATGTTAACAAGCCTCTAACTCACTAGGCAAATCTGTACAAATGCTGATACCTACAGTGAACTTGAAAGCAGGAAATGAATTGAAGGTTCCAATTCCAAAGAACAGCCATCAGTCCTAACACCCCACAAACATAAACACAATGACTGACAGGAATGTCACCCATTGTCATTGTGGCTGTGCCATAGTGGAAACAAAACAGAAGTTTCTTTTTACTCACTCTCTCTTTCCAATATTATCTTCAAATCACAGTCTTTTTTTTTTAACAAATAAGAATAAGACCAACACGTAAACTTATTTATTGCTAGTTAGAGGTCTTTGCAGGACTATGTGTGGGCTCAGGACCTGCATCAGTTCAAATTCTAGGGTAAAGTCATTTCTTTACCCATTCTGTACATGATGGTTTGCCATTCTTTGGATCAGATAAGATGGGATCAGACTCATATGGGGGGACATCACTAAAACTGTCAAGAATGGAAAGGATGGAAAGGATGGAAAGAATGGAAAGAATGGAAAGAATGGAAAGAATGGAAATGTGGCATGTTCAGCAGGCTGACTTTTCTGTTTGAGACGTTATTACCTTTTCACTTAGTCACTGGGCAGTGCCCTTTTCTTCCAGCATGATCAGTTGGCTCTGTGGACAAACACTGACTATGTCTAAGAATTGTGGGAGAATTTGGAGTTCAATCTCTTATATAGTGTATGCATTCTTAGTAGGTAAATTCTATTTTAAATTTTAGCAAATCATCAAAATGGGACTTTGGAAACTATTATGTATATGCTTACACAGAGCTCCTTCCCTGTGCACATACTGTGTTGCTAGCATGGAGAAAAACATACCATCTTGATGTTTAGCATAATAATCTATTTTAGTGTGTCAAAAGGCATGCTAATTCAGAAAAATGTCGACTTTAGCATTATTTCCAGTTCTTAAAAAAGAGGAGGGTGGGGTGAGTCAGTGCAACATAGTTTTGCTAATCAGAAAACTGTTTACCATTTGTATAGTGGTAGATGGTTAAATAAAGAACTAAAAAGAGCTTGGAAGATCTCCGAGCATTGATTCACAATGGTCATGTCACAGTATGCCATGTCACATGTCACCATGCCATAGGAACTGCCATGTCCAAATACTGCCCTTGAGGAGTTGATGTAGGCAAGCCTAGAAAGGAGCTTGACGACCCAGTATTTCACTGATATTGGACAGTTAATACAATGCTTTCTTAATAACATTCTCAGGGAGCCTATTAGCAACCTGGAACTCTCTGCCACCTGAACTATGCTACATATATACCTGTTCTAAACAATGGATGTAAGTTATTGCTCTTAAAAGCTCTTGGTAACATCCCACTCATTTCTAGTCTAATGTGTTAATAGATATCATCCTATATCACTATTAGGAGACAGACCAACAATTACTAGTTTGGAGTATGTATACAGTAAGGCATACTGTGTTCTCTGAATGAAATTTTAGGCCAAATTTTGTACTTATCATCTTATCCCTATGCGTTAAAACATATGATTAAAATCAGGTGCATTATGGGGAGAGACATATTTAGTAGAGAAAAATTTCTGTTAATAACAACAAAGAATGAAGCTATGGATCCAATAAAATTATGGCCAACAACGAATTAAATTGGTGCCTTGAGTTCTCTCTCACTGAAATGACCTGTGGTCTCTCTGGGTAGTTTATATAAAATGTGTAGTTTTGTTTTGCTTTTAATAAAACTGCCTGGTGCTTTTCTATCTCTGTGCATCTCTTCCCATTTTTTTGAACAAGGAATGTGGTGATATGAATAAAAATGGCCCCCAATAGGCTCATAGGGAATGGCACTGTAAGAAGGTGTGGCCTTGTTGGAATAGGCATGGCCTTGTTTCAGGAAATGTATTACGGGAGATGGGCTTGGCGGCTTCAAATGTTCACTATCTCTTCCTGATGCCTTTGGATTGAAAGTACACCTCTCAGCTACTTATTTAGCACCATGTCTTCCTGTGTGCTTCTGTGCTTCCTGCCATGATGACAGTGGACTAAACTGCTGAACAGTAAAGTCAGCCTCTAATTAAATGTTTTCCTGGGGTCCTACTTTCTCTTCACAGCAATAGAAACACCAAGACAAAGTGCTATGAACTTAGAAACACAGAAAAGATCACTGGTAAGAAGTTGATGGTTGTTCTCTTTTTTTTTTCTTAAACATATTTTTATTAAATATTTTCTTTATTTACATTTCAAATGTTATTCCCTTTCCTGGTTTCCCCTCTGAAAACCCCCTATCTCCTCCCCCATCCCCCTGCTCACCAACCCACCCACTCCTGCTTCCTGGCCCTAGCATACCCCTATATTGGGACATAGAGCCTCCACAGGACCAAGGGCCTCTCCTCCCATTGATGACCGGAAAAGGCCATTATCTGCTACATATGCAGCTAGAGCCATGGGTCTCTCCATGTGTATTCTTTGGTTGGTGGTTTAGTCCCTGGGAGCTCTGGGGTTACTGATTGGTTCATATTGTTGTTCCTCCTATGGGACTGCAAACCCCTTCAGCTCCTTGGGTACTTTCTCTAGTTCCTCCATTGGGGATACTGTGCTCAGTCCAATGGTTGGCTGTAAAGATGCAAAGAAAGGACAGTCCTGGTAGAAAACACATGATTCTTCCTTAATGCCTCCAATATTTTTGCTTCTTCCACAACAGGCTGTTTGTAAGAGTAGCCCCTGGGAACCATTAAGATTGTCACTCCCAAGTTGTTTTAAAATGTGAATGTTGGCATTGACTTAGACTCATTGAATCAGAAAACCTGAAGTGGATATAGCAATCTTGACATGGATAGACTTCTAGGTGACTCTAGTACATGGCTGTTTTTGAGAACAGTGGTTCCATTTCTCATGTGTGTCCTGGCGAAGAGGCTGTACAACCTCTACTGGAACCACATCCTGACAAAAAGTCTAAAATGAGATTTTTTTTGTAATTTTGACACTGTATTTGTTTTGACAATCAAACATTTTCAAACCATTTCCAAATGTCGCCTCAGAGAAGAATCACTAGCCCAAACATTAATTTACAAACTTGCCATCACATTAGACGTGTAAAAGTCACTGGTGTCAGTATTTCAAACAGAGAAATCACATTTTAAATGAATTAAAGCAAATAAATTTAAATTAATTTTGTTTTTACCAGAGAGGAAAATTGGTGTATACTTTTCATCTTCAACTTTTTAAAATCCACTCACAAAATTATTTCCAAAGTTGCTTAGGTCAGCTCATTTTTCCCTACCTCTCTTTTCAGTGAGACAATATCATCTATTTGCAATAAAGCAAATTCATTTATCTTAGTATATCTTTGATCCTACCATCCCATCATACTCCAGAGGGAGTGTTATTAATTTTCATATAATTAAGTTCTCTCTTTGTTGTATGTTGTTCAGTAGATTTTTATAAATGCACAGAATTGTGCCTCTCCTGTCAAAATATTGTATGTCATTGTCCTACTGTCATAAAATTAATTAATGTGACTTTTTATAGTCAAACCTTCACTCCACACATGTCATCTATTGATCTCTTACTGCCTTTATAGTTTCACCTTGTCCACAATCCCCTGAAAACAGAATTATAAGCTGTACAGGTTTTTCATTATACTTCCACTTAGCCATATGAACAACGCATGGGGGATTCATCGATGGAATTACATGAGTCAATGGTTATTTCCTTTTCATTTCTGAATGACGTTCCACTATCAGAATGTTCCAGAATTTGCTCATATCTAATTCAATCACCTACTAAAGAACATTGTGTTGATTCTGTTGCTGATAGAAATCAAATGAATATGAATATCTGTGTACAGGCTACTGCCTATGCAAAGCTTTCCATTTATTTAGTTAAAGTTTGAGGAAAGGGACCCCTAAAACTCATAAGTGTATACATATTTACTAAGAAAGTGACAAATCGTTTTCTAAAGTGACAATAACATTTTCTAATTAGACCATTAATTAATCATAACATTTGTGCCTCTTTACCAGTGATTCACACTGGCAAGTCCCTCTTCCATCTATTGTAACATGAACTTGTCATACCACAGCGGATTTGACTTACATTGTTATTGACTCATGATATTGTCTTTTCATTTATTTATTTGTAAATAAACTTCTTTGGAGAATTATGTGCTCACAATTTTGCCTTTTTTAAAATTGTGATGACACTTTCTACCACTGAATTTAAGGAATTTTCTACATGTTTTAGGTAGGTCCCTTATCTGTTAGGTGATTTAAAAATAAGCTTACCCAAGCTGTATCTCATCTCTTTCATACATTCATATTTTTAATTTGGGGGTTATGTCTCAGAATTTATTGTCAAGCCAAAGGTCACATAAATTTTTCCCTGTCTTAGTATCTGTGTTATACCTGAGTCAATTCTAGTGATTGTTTTATCTCTTGAATTTTTCCTGTTTTCTGTGTATCTTATTAGTTTTGGTTGAAAACAAAATATCAATAGAAGTCAGACAGCAAACGAAAATAAGTAAATTTATGCCTTAAACTTGGTAACATTTCCTTTCTTCCTTTTTGTTTTATTCTTTTTCCTTTCAGTAGATATTAGTTGTGGGGCACTGAGCTATGTACAGTCAGCCTGGTTTTCATTTGAGGCTAGATCTTGCACCGTGGGAGAGCCCAATGGGTGGCAATTCCCACCTACATGGGATGGCAGGTGTGCTACCATGTCTCCTGGAACCCTGGCTCCTGTCGAAGTTACCACCCCCTCAGCCCTCATAGGAGAAGCATGGTTAATAGTTACATAGACAATGTCCCAAGCTTCTGACCTTCAGGCTAAACTCCTTCCCAGTTACCTAGCAACAGTAAAGATATCTGCTCACTATAAGAAGGGCTGCTTGGGCCCACCTCACTCTCTTACTCCCCTTGCTCTCCTCTCTCTTCTCTTCTCTCCTCTCCTCTCCTCTCACTCTCTTACTCCCTCTTACTCTCTACCCTTTCCTCTTTCTCTTTCTCTCTCCCTTCCCTCCTTTTGGCCATGGCCGTTCTCTCTCTCTCTCTCTCTCTCTCTCTCTCTCTCTCTCTCTCTCTTCACTTTCTGTCTTTCCCCCTGCCTTTCTACAATAAATCTCTAAAACCATAGACTGTCTCTGTTCATCAAGGCCCACTGTGCTTGGACAATGGGATAGGCTTTCCTCTAATGAATCTCCCAATGGAAGGCCTTCCTGTGCTCCAGTCAAGACCCGGACTAAGGACTCTCACCTGTGTGGGAACCTCTGTCCCTCAGTCCTATATCCCATAAACCTGGGGCTACAGGGTGTCACCCTGGGGCCCCGGTAGGGGGCTGCCCCTTGTCAACCCCCTGTTGAGTGGGGTCAGTAGCTTAGATGCCCACCCAGGGCTGAGTGGAAAGCGTCTGGAGTCCCGCATATACCTGCCCAGAGCATAGGAGGAACTCTAGCTGGACGAGGGCTATCCTCCCTCCTCCCTCTCCCCCAATAATCCCTTTAGTTCCCACAATTAGTAGGAGAATATCAAATATCAACCTGGTTAACATCTGAGCTATTTTGGGCAAGGTTTTATCAAGATTCTCATGTTCTTTTTTGTCAGCAATTGGGCACTAATTTCTGCTGACAACTTCCTGCTTTGAGTGGCATCTGATATATGTCAGAAGAACTTGTACCTGGTCTTCCAGGCTTGTGTCTCCTGAAATGTCGTAATAAGTATCCTATAATCTTATGTGCTTCTAACGACTTAAAAAAAATGTTGTGACATTATAAATTATTCAATATTTTTAGTTGTAAAGTGAGAAATGTGCCTTTCAACTTTTTACATTTTAAGAAGAAAATTGTATATCTTCTACTTTATTTTTGAAAAACATAAATAAATTTTTTTTGGTCAGGTGAGTAAAGAGATCATATTTAAGCTTTTCAAGGAAAACTCATTGTATCTGGCCCAGTGAATCAAGGAAATCTCAAGTTTGGGGGGAATATTATGGAACTGTGAAAAATAAGCTGGACAAACAATGAACCAATTGCAAACACAGCATGGCTGGGGCAAAAGTTGGAAGATATTTTGAGGAATTTAGGACTTCCTGCCAGAATGTAGGATTTGGTATATGTGTACATATTCATGCAAAACTCTCAAGAATATTGTAAAAAAAGAAAAGAAAAGAATAAAGATTCAAAATTTGTGCCTATGTTTCCAGATAACCAGAAACATGATGGCAAAGGAATTGTGCTGGCTAGGTTTTTGTCAACTTCAAACATGGAGATATCTAGGAAGAAGTCTCAATTGAATTGGTCCCATTAGGTTGGCTTATGGATGTGTCTATAGAGTATTTTCTTCATTAATGATTTATGTGAGAATATTTAGTACACAACAGGTGGTGATATCCCTGGATAGGTGGTCTTGGGCTGTCTGAGAAAGCATGTAGAACAAGATATAGGGACCAAGATCATAAACAGGAATCATTCTTGGCTGGTTTCAGTTCCTGCCCCGTTATTGCTGCCTTGAGTTCTAACTTTAACTTCCCTCAACGAAAGACTGTGACCTGTTAAAGGAAGTAAAGACTCTCTCCCCAAAGTTGCTTTTGATCAAAGTGTTTATCACAACAATAAAGAGCAAATTATAAGACTGGCCAGGGGATTCTAAAGCTTTGAACTAAGCAGACTGTGCTTAGTTTATTGAAAAGATAAGCAAGAAAAAAAAGGAGCTCAATTTTAACTGTGAACAAGTCAAAGAAGAAAACAATGGATTATAATTTTAATTTTTAGCTGTTCCTTCTTCATAACATGGATTTTTCTTTATCATTTCAGCAATAGTGATAGTTTTTGTACGGTGAATCTCTGTGAGGATAATGTGCATACACTGAAATGTCCTTTAAATGTGAAACGTTGAGGCTCTGTCTCACGGCTTCCCTATCAGGGCAGTTTCCAGATACAGTGTGCTAATTGCATGGGCTGATTAGGAGAAAATTCAATTAGTTGTTAATATGCCTAAAGCTACTCGATAATACTAGTAGATCACTCTCAGGTTTGGGGACAATTAAGAGAAATTCATCTTGTGGAAGCTTGTAGGTGCCTGTTGGGAGCAATGAAAAACGATTAATCTCAAATCTCTACTCCATCATTTGGAAACCAGAAAGGGATCCGCAGACATGTTCACATAACATTGCTTGTTACAGGAAAAATGAAGGCAAAGTGTTTGTGTCCTGGACTTTCCCTTTCTCTCTTTATCCTCACAACATTTATACATCTCTGTAGGCTTATATTTCTAAAAACCTACTTCAATACCTACTTCAATAAGGGTTCTCAAACACTTTGACCCCACTTCTAGCCTACTGTCCAAAGGTAGGGGAAAAAGACAGTAACAGTACAAGAGGATATGGACCTATTCAGTAGTCCTTTGGTGTAATTCCAATCTCCGTTGTCAGTCCAGTAGTCCGGTTCAGTAATGTCAAGATACTAACAGTACAGTTTAAACAGTGTCACCAAACAATTAATCAGTACTGGAAGCATGATCCATCAAAACCAGCCAGGCCTCTCTGGATCTGCCCCAGTCAGTGGGAATGACCAGAACCAGCAGGAATGCCATCTCTCCCTCAACAAACTCAAGACTTGAGACCCATGTGGCATTTCAAAGCTAGTTATGCATATGCCCTCCCACTGTCTATTGAGTTCAACTTTTACTCTCTCCAAACATCACATGTCCTTTCATGAATCTTGCTTCAGCAAAAATATTACATGAATCTGCTTCAGCAAAACATCACGTTATTTTGTATCAAATGACACAACCAGAAATTTCCACTTCATATCCTTATTACATTGGGTTTTGTCCTTAGTAGTTTGGAAGAAAAGATTAGAATCCTCTCAAGAAAGTTGCAGTCAACTAGGAAGAGAGCCAAAATAAATGTTTGCTAAGGTAGAGTGGTAGGTGCTGATTTTAGGGGTGTAGAAAGAAGGACGTAGAAATACTACTTGAGTTGCCATTGTAGAACTTATGAATTCAGCTAAATATTTTTTAAAGTAATTATTATGAAGACAGCATATGCCTCTCCAGCATTTTCTTACTTTTTAAATTATAGACTTTGCTTAGATAGTTATCTTCAGCAAATATTTGCAAGTTATGAAAAATATTTAATGATTGTCTTACATTTTAACAATGTTTAAAAACTAGCTCATATTTAAGGCTTTGAGAGGCACATACTTCTGTGGTTAATAAAATATAAGAAAATATGTCCACTCTCTTCTTTTATTTGCTATACATAGAATAATTAAGTCTTAGGAAGCTAAAATATGTTTTACTCTGAAACCAGTTTCTCTCCAAACTCGTTGTATTTAATAAAACTTGTATTTAAAGGTTACACCAGTTTTGTTTCAGAAAAAAAAAAGTATATTGACCAACTTAGCTGAGACTCAATGTTTTCTTATTATAAAACATTTCACTTTATACTTATTGAAAGAAATCCTTCAGAATTGTTTAAATGAGTATTACTTATTATCAATGAACCTCTACACATTTAAGAAATGTTAAAACTTCATAAACAGGACCCAGAATCATCCACATCTGTCTGGGAGTGGTTGAAACTCATGCTATGTCAATATCAGCACCTGAGGCATCAAGAACGAAAGCATCAAGATCAACGGAGATTGCTTATCAGTCAAGAGTGTCTGCTGCACAATCATGGCCAGTGGAGATCAGCTCCGAGCCCCAGACAACAAGCTGGCTTTCCTGCACATACCAGTACCGCAGCTTTAAGGTGGGCAAAAACAGGAAAATTACTGGAGCTTCCTGTCTCTCTTCTAGTAAAGAAAATGAAAGTGCCAGATACATGGAGAGACCCTTTCTCAAAGAAATAGACGGGGAGTGGTTGGCATGGACCCAAGACATCTTCATCTGGCCTCTGTGCATGCACAGGTGTATATACCACACAAACACAACTATGTGCACACACACAGATGCACATATATTTACAGAAATCATTACTAAACAACGATTGAAAAAATGTAAAAGATGCTGCATTTAAGATTATATATTGATACAGTTTCTATGACTTTCATCTAAATCACTTGAATTCTACAAGTACAAATGTATTTGTTCTAAAAAAAAACAAGCAGATAACTACTGCTACTTCTTTGATAGCAATGTTAAAGTGCATTATAATTTTGTAGATGATAAAATTTGAAGAAAAATAAAAGTGTGTTATGGAATCAGTATAAGGTATCACACTTACACTAAATTCATGTTCATAAATCCAATATTTTAGATGAAAGACTTTGAGAAAGAGGGCATGCTCTACCTGACAATGCCAGACTTTATTTTGTGATAGCCAATCTTCTATAATGTAATTAGATAATCACTACATATTATAGAAGCATTAAATCCAGGGAGTTCTGAGTGAAAGTTCTGGAAAAGATCATATAATAATAGTTTCAAGTAGAGAATGCTGGCTGGTTGGTTTCAACTTGTATTTTTGTTTGGCCACTTGTTAGTTCTCAGCTTATGGTTTACTCATTCTATAAAAAAGTCTTTTTCATTCATCCTTAAAAAAGGAAATAATATGGATTAGCAGGCATACTTGTCACTTAAAGTTAATAAGGAGCTTACACTAATAAACCAAAAGACTGAAACTCCCCCAATGTATTTTAGAAATTGTTATTTTTCTGAGGGACTGCTTTTTCAATTTAGCAGCCATCTTTTTCAATTAAGCCCTGAAAGAGTGTTGGATGACTTTGAAAATTAAAATGATCTTCGAGGATTAGTGATTGCTTCTGTAAAAGGGTTGCAGCAATAGGCTATGTGGTCTGATGAAAGCAGTTATGAGGGTGATTGTACCAACCAAGTAAGCACGTGCCCTCCTGCACTTTTGTTGGGAATTCAATGGGGCTTTCTTTCATGAAGCAGGGCTTGTATTGTTTCCCCAGATACTTCTGCTTAGAAATTAAATTGGAAAGAACTGTGTTTTCCATTTTTTTATGCTGCATCTCTCCCACTTTCCTGGACAACTCTTACAAAGTCTGCAGAAGACAACTTAACAAAATGGTGAAAAATATCTATCGTCAAAGTATGTGTTCCGTTTCCAAAGCATGGGTGATTCTGTGAACACTTACAAAGCATGCTTTGTTTGTGAGATAGGATTGTAGCAAGACACACTTTGTTAGCTGTCTGCCTCTTCTACAATGTAAGACCCATAGTACATTCAGACTTTAGTTATTCAATAAATACTTAGCAAATGGTAATGCCACATTATCTTATCATTGTCACTTTCTCTATTACCATTGGTATTATGATCACTCCATGATTTCCCTTTGGGTAGAAACAAATTACTATATACATTGTGACTTAAGATAAAATATGCTGTATTCCAATGCTGGGGTCAAAACTCCAAAGTAGTTTTAATTGTTCTACAGTAGACAGCATCATTACATTTCTTCCAGGTCTGCTTTCCAGGTTTCCTACACTCTCTAGGCTACCTACATTCCATGGTTTGTGGTACTTTTTATTCTTTATGTCCAGAAATACATAACTACATGTCTACAATGGTGCTTCTGTACATCACTATGTTACAGGGATCCCGTGAACAGGTTGAACACAATTGGATAATTTCCACAGAACAATCTGTTTATTAAAGGTCCTAAAATTACAACATGGACAGTATGCTACCTAATAATATCACTTGACATCTAATAAGTATTATTGTAAGACATTTTCCCAAAAGTCAACTTTTCAGCTTTTCCAGGTCAGGAATTTGGTTGAGTTAACTGATCCTCTGACTCAGGGTCTCTCATAAAGTGTACACAAGGTGTTTGTGGGGAAGGCAGTTTAATCCCCAAGCGTGACTGGTGGTGAGAGGGTTTATTGTCAGGCTCACTCCTGTGTTTTAGGGGTAGAATGCAGTGCTTATGAGTTATGTGCCAGAGGCCTCTTATGAACCTAGTGTTAAGAGTATCTCTATAAAAGGCTCATGTAAGGACTTGGTTACCAGCTCATGGGAATCAGGGAAGTGGGTGAATCATGCGGTAACGTAAACCATCTGGGCAAGGGTATGGTAAGCAAGTGAGTTTCCTGGAGATGGCTTACTATTTTGCATGTCTGCAATAAGTGCCTTCTGGAGAGGCACAACCCCAAAGACTTTGTCCCAGGATTGCTTCTCACTATTGATATGCGTTTCCTGTCCTTACTACATAACCTAATGATTCCTGGACATCAAACTACCATATTGGTCAAATTCCCTGCAGATCAACATGAAGATAAACTTTCATGGATTAACGCTATTTAGATGAATTGATGACTTTATTACATTCCTGATTTGATTCAAATAACTTTAGGCAGAAAGTTTAAGGAGATGGTTTTTGTTGTTCTGCCAGAAAAGTGTAATAAAGTTAGAATCAAGGACAGAATGTGCCCCCTCTCCATAGAATAATAAGTGAAGGCTGCATAATAAGGAATACACTGAGCTTTTGTAAATTACACTAAAAAGAGAAATATAGGCTTGGGATAATTGTGATCAAAGAACAGCATCCATTCTAGGTCAGGTCCAAGGATGAAGCTGAAAGTATGCACTATAATAAAGCAAAGCCATGTTAAATTGTTGCCTTGAACTTATAATGAGTCCATAGAATGAAACACTGCTTTTTGAATTTACTCTGGACAGCCTCTATAACTCCCCTTTTACGTAACATTTTATCTACCAGTTATTTTAAAAAAAAAAACAAACAAAAAACAAACTTTTGTTTAAGAAGGTATAAATTGCCGGGTGGTGTTGGTGCACGCCTTTAATCCCAGCACTTGGGAGACAGAGGCAGGTGGATTTCTGATTTAGAGGCCAGCCTGGTCTACAAAGTGAGTTCCAGGACAGCCAGGGCTATACAGAGAAACCCTGTCTCAACACCCCCCGAAAAGAAAAGAAAAGAAAAGAAAAGAAAAGAGAAGAGAAGAGAAGAGAAGAGAAGAGAAGAGAAGAGAAGAGAAGAGAAGAGAAGAGAAGAGAAGAGAAGAGGTATAAATTACCAGAAAGAAGAAATAAAGTGTGGCTTTTGGGGCTCTCACCAATTCATGAAATGTATATATGAATATGTCTGCCTGTCTATATGTATGTACGTACATACATGTGGAAGTATATGTGTATAAGTATGCATGTACATTTGTGGAACTGATGAAACAGGTCCCGGGCCCTGCCAAAGTGTGTGTGTGTCTGTGTGTGTATGTGAGTGTGTGTGTGTACCTAACTTTCTTCTTTTCTTTCTTTTCTCTTCTCTTTTCTTCTCTTCTCTTCTCTTCTCTTCTCTTCCCTCCCCCCTCCCTTCCCCTCCTCCTCCCTCCCCCCTCCAGTCCCCTTCTCCCCCTCCCTTCCCCTCCTCCTCCCTCCCCCCTCCCCTCCCCTTCTCCCCCCTCCCTTCCCCTCCTCCTCCCTCCCCCCTCCCCTCCCCTTCTCCCCCCTCCCTTCCCCTCCTCCTCCCTCCCCCCTCCCCTCCCCTTCTCCCCCCTCCCTTCCCCTCCTCCTCCCTCCCCCTCCCTTCCCCTTCTTTTCTTTTCTTTTTTTCTTTTTTCTTTTTTTTTCTTTTCTTTCCTTTTCTTTCTGGCTCAGAGTTAATAAACACAAGACCTCTCACTTGGCCAGAGAGAAGCCCTTGAGCCAGAGAGAAAAGAGGTAACTAAGCTTTTATCTTAATCCCCTGCTGCTATCAGCAGGAGTTAAATTGCCAGGAGCCAGTGGCTTTGGCCACAGAATAGCAAAGAGTTAAAGAATGTAGGAATTGCCAAAAGTTAGCAGCTTTAGGCATGATTGCAGACTCCATAACCCCATCACTGCCTGTCTCACTACCTGTCCAGGGCTGGCCTCTAGCAGCAGGGACTCTGACCTAATCAATGGATTAGTGCACTGATGGACTCATAGTTGATTACATTATGAGAAGATATCAAAGCTGTGGAAAGTGAGGCCTAGATGGAGGGTTAGTGCATCTGGAGATAGTCCTTTGAAACACATACATTTTCATGTGATATTGGGGATCAGTCCTAGAGCCTTGGACATGCTAGGGACAGACTCTGTCACTAATCCATACCCCAGCCTTGAAGAGTACATTTTGTTCCTGGCTCACCAACTGCTTCCTCTCATAACTGTTTTGATTCCTGGTTTCATGGAGTGAGCAGCCTCTGACACATATTTTTGTTTTTGTGACACTTTGCATTTCCTCTTGCTCAGAGCAATGCATCCAGCCAACCATATATTAAAGCCTTTAAAAATATCAGTCAAAGCAATCAGTCCTCTTTTTCCATTGTATATATCAGTTGTCATCTACAGTGATGGACAATTAACACACTTGCTTAGTTCACTTCCACATGGGTCCTTCTAAAATACAAGTCTTTGTGTGAGAAAAGGCTTTATCAGAATGAACAAGGTTGCAGTAAAAGACAGAATATATGAGAAGATAGACCTTTGGTGGCTGATATTCTCCCACCCTCTTTATATTTTATATATTATCCACCTAAAGAAAACCACCAGGTCCACCCCACACTGAGCACTGTGAATGCCATAAGGCAAAAGTCACACATCATCTTAGAAATATGTCTTCTATAATAATCATTGTCCCTGTCTACTTTATCCTCTTTGATTGGTGATATTTGAGCCAAATACCCTTTCCAATGAATTCTGTCATTATATTTGAGTATGTAGAACAATGCCTAAGGGAGTCCTATATCAGGACTTCCCCGCCCTCCCTGGTTTATTGTGCATCCATTGCTGAGAAATTCAACTCTCTACTATGTTGCTGCTGTAGTAATTTACTTACAGTGAACCATGACTAAGCCATTCTCCATTCAAAAGTCATTCATGGCAATTATTTTTTATCATTTGCCACAGAAAGTGTAAACACCACAGGGGTTTAAAAGGCTCTCTCTGACTATACCTTTCCTCCCCAGCTTTGCATAAGCCTGTCTCTTCATTTACGATGCATGCTTCTTTAGTTCCTCTTTGTTTATACCTTTCCCAAACATGGGGCTGTGTGTAACCCTTCTATGCCTTTGCTGATGCTGTTCCTTCTACCAAACTGGTCCAAGCAACCTCTAAGACATACAATTCCTCCTACAAACTACAAAACACACATTAAAAAGAGTCACAAACTACCAGAAACCAGGAAACTAATGACCATAAACATACCAGAAATACCATCTTTAACTGAATTGTCCAATTTCCCTCCTTGTACTTCATCTTTCTCTTCTACTTGAAGCTAATCTCCATTTCATGTTTTGTTTGCATTTGTTTAAGACATGTTTATAATGTGTTTGTGCACCTAAACACTAATATAATCATTTAGAGATACATGGCACATGAAATCCTGGCATTAACTATTGTTCTTTATAGCTGAAGCACACAAGTCATCACTATTTTGTAATAAGATTTTTGTTTGTTTGTTTCTCAGAGGTCTTGATATATAGTCCAGATTTACCCTCTTGTAATTTTCATGTCTGAGCCTTCCAAGTGCTAAAGCTATAGGCATGCTTCTTCCTGCCCTTCTTATGGTAAGCAGTTTTATAAGCCCAGGTGAATTTATCTCCTGTGTACATAGATCTGGATATTGCCAGTCTTTTGCCGCAAATGGCATTGCTGTTGTGGAATTATTGATCTTCTTCACCAGAGCACATGTGAAGATGTTTCTGTGATCTATTTGCCTAGGATTGTATACTTCATAAGTTGTAGTATGTGCAATTTATCAAATCCTGGGGGAATTTTCTAATATGTTTATACTGGCATGCATGTCCCTCACAGAGTATGAATGACCCTATAGCTGATTTAATATTGCTAGCCTTTTAACTTTCACAAACAAGTTAATAAATGTGCGGAGTGGAATGTCTTTCTACTCGCTTATTTGTCCCTTAGCGTTTCTCTTTCCCATTTCCCAAAATGCCATTAGGTCTCTGATCCTTTTTTTTTCTTCTTTTGATTTGTAGGAGAGTTTAGATATTTTGAATCCTAATTATTGTAGTTTTCATTTTTATGTTATTAATGTTGTTTCGGTCAACAGATGCTGTTATTATATGATAGCCAATTTAATTTGTCTGTCAAGTCTGACCTCATCCTTCCCTATTCAAGGTCAGAAAAGTAGAAAACTGTTATGATATCTTATAAAAGTTCAAAATTTAATTTTGCTTAATTCCTTTGTGGGATAAGGTCTCATATAACCCAGCATGGTCTCAGACTCATGGTCTTGCTGCCTCTACCTCCCGGAGTTAAGTGCTGGAATTACAGATATGTGCTACTGTGCTGTATTCCGGTTTGGTTTTTTATTTTGGGGTGGGGGATGGTTCAAGACAGGGTTTCTCTGTATAGCCCTGGCTGTCCTGGAACTCACTCAGTAGACCAGGCTGTCCTCGAACTCAGAAATCCACCTGCCTCTGCCTCCCCAGTGCTGGGATTAAAGGCGTGCGCCACCACTGCCCGGCTTTTGTGCTGGATTCTTACTCGGGTTTTTAAAATCTATTTGAGATTAAATCTTATGTATGATAAGAGGTAGCTACTAAATTTCAACACTCCTCTTAGATACTATCAGCTTCCAGAGCATTCAATTTATTAATTACATTTCTGTCATTTCTGTTTCTATCTACTGTTTCATAAATAATAATTATTTTCCTTTATGAGCACACAATCCTTTTGTGTTTGACAAATGTTGCATCCAAGCATTGAATATCTTTTGATCATTACTGTACTTTCATACATTTTGTCTGATACAGCAAGTTCATACTCTTTTTAACACAACATTTTTATGAATTCCTTGGGAATTGCAATGTATTTTAACCATATTCACCTTCCACTCCTATGTTCTCCAACATCAGCCCCTATCTCCTTAATGCCAACCCAACCCAACTTTCTGACTCTTTTTATTTTTTTTTGAGTAAGCAAGTGAGTTCAGGTTTTGCTTCAATACACTCTTGGGTGTGGGGATATCTGCTAGAGCACTGTTGAATATAGAAAATCAACTGTCCTTTTGCTAGAAACTATCAGCTCTTCATAGCTCCTTGGTTTGGAGTCAGGGCTCCCAAGCCTTCTCCCTCCATGGCTGGCTCAATCTTGTGTAGGTGTTTGGGCTTTTGAATGCAAAGGCTCTGCTGGATCCAGAATACATTGTCACCATATTGTACTTTTGTAATATTTTTGTCTGAGAAGACAAGCCTTTATTCTTGTCTTCAATCCTTAAGGGATTGTCATTACAGACTTGCCCAGAGGAACACCTCTTAGTTGAGTCCAGATCAAATCAAGTTGGCAATTGAGATTAGTCATCAGCTGTTCTTTAACACACTAGACAGTGAGGCAATGAGTGGCTACGTAAAGACATCAGTCATTACCTTCATGAGGTCAGTCATGTCTCTGCCTCCAAAGATGCTGAATCCCAGCAGAGTATCAGAGTGACTCCTGATACAATATCCTTCTTCCAGAATGCACAAGGGGGCCAGGATCACCTCACAGTCTGTGTGTGGCTCTCCTCAGTCAACTCAGCCTTACAACTCTGAGCTCTCATTGCAAGGCTTTTACATGGAGCTACAGGGAAGTGAATGTATGTTCTTTTTCTTCAAATCTTGTTTACGACTCTGGGTGTTTGTGAATACATGTGCTAGTTCTGTTAAAGTTTTTTCAGAAAGGTTTGAACCATTTCTAATTAGCATAGAAGTTATCCTTACAATTGGACAAAGCTTGGTGAAAATGCTTTGTCAAAGCTTAATTCTTGGGATAAAGCAAGAATATAAAATATTTAAAATATTTATTTAAAAATACGTCGCACTGAATGGCATTATTCTGAATTAGTAGAACTGTTTGAGTCAAATTTAAAACATGGAGGCTGTCTTTCAGGTGTATTTATTGGCACTCTTAAGAAAGTTTCATGGTTTTTCTCCTTAAAGATGTTTTATATATTTTATTAAATTTATTTCTAGGTAAATTATTTGTTCTTCACACATTAATAAATGATATTTTTACATTTTATTTTCTGAGTGGTTCTGTTGCATAATGTTTCAACGGGCTTCATAATGGATTTTGTGTCTGGCAAACTTGAACTCCCTTACAATTGCAATAAATTTTCTACATATTATTTTATGTTTTCTATAGAGGTAATTTCACAAGAATAATGATAGATTTATTTCCTCCATTTCGGTCCTTATAATTTATAAATCATTCTTGCTGTACTGAATTGGCCACAGTTTCCAGGAAAATATTAAATGCAGAGTAGATAGAATTATCCTTGTTTTATCCTTGAGTTAAAGGGAATGATTTCTTCTCTTCATTATGCATCATATTGAGTATTCTTTTATATATTGTATATCAGTTTATCAAAAGCCTTTTTATTAATGACACTTTAAATGAATGTGTTGAGTTATATTATAATGGTTTTCTAGAATTACTGATATGCTTTTATTTTTTTTTTCTCCTGTGCAACTCAAATTTATTTTCTAATGTTAGTCCAACTTTTATTCTTGGGAATTAGCCCATTTTAATCGGATTTATTTTTAATAGGTTTATTTTTAATAGATTTAATAGATTATGAACTTAAATTTTTCTATTTTTGTTCAAGAGTTATACTGATTCACAATTTTCCTTTGCTATACAGCCTTATGATTATTTTGTTAAAAATTTATACTAATAAATTCACTGGACAGTATTCTGTTTTGATACATTGGAATAATGTGTATGTGACTAAAGCTATTTTTTATCCCCATGAACATTTAGTATACCGTTGCAGAAAATTTTTGACTAGCTTTCAAAAACTTAGTGGTTCTATCATTTTTTTTAAATAAATAAGGTGAATAATCTCCTTAGTATTTCTACAATTGCAGTAAAGATTTTGAATTTACTTTTACAAAATTGTTCATATGTTTGAAGTACTTTTTTGATATCAACATCCTCTTCAGTCAATTTCTATTCAGTACCACATTTTTCTCCCCCTTTTAAATAATCAAGTTATTTTGTTCCTTTGTTTCATCAGTTGTAGCCATGCCCCATGTCTTCAGTGACAACATATGGCAAACTTGGAAGCTTAAAATGACACAGATGTGCTCACTTTAAGTTCTGGAAGCGAGTAGCCTACAATAAAACTTGGGGGCACAAATGTAAGAGTGGTAGTAAGGTCACAGTGTTTTTGGAAACTCCATGGAAAAATTTATTTCTTGTATCTTCTAGTTACTAGTATCTGCCCACACAAAAAGAACCAATTGGAGAAGGGGAAAAAACATGTACTTAATTCTGCCACACATATTAACTAGCATATTAAGCATTGTATATTAATATAATATTGGTATAACATACATGGAGTGGAGTCTCATGGTCATGCCCATCAAATTGACCCACGAGGCACAGTTAGTAAACTGGAAGTCCAAGAATGCGCAAACTGTGGTTGCAATCACTCCCAGAATAACGTTTGACAAAATGGTTCTGAACATTTCATGCCCTGGTTAAATTTGTTAAATTGAACAAATTTAACACTTGGCTCCTGGCTGCCACATGCCAGTCTCTGCTGCTCCTTTACCCTGCATTGTGATGTTCTTTTCCACATACTTATCTACTTATTAGAACCAGAATTCATTTGAGTACAGCCAGGTAATCCAGCCTAATCTCTCCTTCTCATAATTCTCAGTTTACTCACAACTGCAGGGTTCCTTTGAACCACATTAGAGATGTTCACACATCCCAGGGTTTAGGGCATGGATAGGGCTGCAGGCAGAATGGAGCTTTGTTTCAACTACCACATTTTGAGAGCCACTTTGTGGTGGTTGTAGTGGCTTACACCTTTAATGCCATCACTTGGGAGGCAGAGTCAGGTGGAGTTTTGTGATTTCAAGGCCAGCCTGGTCTACAAATTAAGTCCAGGACAGCCAGGTGTCTGTCACAGAGAGAAACCTTGTCTAAACAAGTACCACTTTGAAGCAGATTGTCATTTTCTGTATTTACTTTTATTTGGCATTATTGTGGGTGATATTAATTCATTTTTGCTTTATTTGGAGGTGAAGTTTATTGTAATTAGTGGGTATTTTTCCGTTTATACTCTTATCATTGAAAAATATACATTTTCCTTTTACAGCATCTCATAAATTTCAATATATGCAATTTTCATTACCATCTAATTCAAACTGTTTAAGATTCTTTATATTTATGTCTTTTTTGACCTAGGAATGATTTAAAAGTGCATTCCCAAATTCGTTGTCTTTTTGAATACGGAGCCTAAGCTAACTTAATCATGTGATCTATAGGGTATCGATGCTTTAAGATTGGCTGAGTGACTTATTTATAATAGCCAGAAGCTGGAAGGAACCCAGATGCCCCTCAACAGAGGAATGGATACAGAAGATGTGGTACATCTACACAATGGAGTACTACTCAGCTATTAAAAAGAATGAATTTATGAAATTCCTGGCCAAATGGATGGACCTGGAGGGCATCATCCTGAGTGAGGTAACACATTCACAAAGGAACTCACACAATATGTACTCACTGATAAGTGGATATTAGCCCAAAACCTAAGATACCCAAGATATAAGATACAATTTCCTAAACACATGAAACTCAAGAAAAATGAAGACTGAAGTGTGAACACTATGCCCCTCCTTAGAAGTGGGAGCAAAACACCCTTGGAAGGAGTTACAGAGACAAAGTTTGGAGCTGAGATAAAAGGATGGACCATGTAGACACTACCATATCCCGGGATCCATCCCATAATCAGCTTCCAAATGCTGACACCATTGCATACACTAGCAAGATTATGCTGAAAGGACCCTGATATAGCTGTCTCTTGTCAGAGTATGCCTGGGCCTAGCAAGCATAGAAGTGGATGCTCACAGTCGGCTATTGGATGGATCACATGGCCCCCAATGAAGGAGCTAGAGAAAGTACCAAAGAAGCTAAAGGGATCTGCAACACTATATGTGGAACAACATTATGAACTAACCAGTACCCCGGAGCTCTTGACTCTAGCTGCATATGCATCAAAAGATGGCCTAGTCGGCCATCACTGGAAAGAGAGGCCCATTGGACACGCAAACTTTATATGCCCCAGTACAGGGGAACGCCAGGGCCATAAAAGGGGAGTGGGTGGGTAGGGGAGAGGGGGTGGGTGGCTATGGGGGACTTTTGGTATAGCATTGCAAATGTAAATGAGCGAAATACCTAATAAAAAATGAAAAAAAAAAAAAAAAAAAAAAAAAAAGAAACTAAAAAAAAAAAAAAAAAAAAAAAAAAAAAAAAAAAAAAGATGTAGAATTCTCAGCTCCTCCTGTACCATGTCTGTCTGGATGCTGCCATGTTTCCACCTTGATGATAATGGACTGAACCTCTGAACCTGTGAGCCAGCCGCAATTAAATGTCTTTTATAAGAGTTGCCTTGTGGATGCTCACAGTCAGCTATTGGATGGATCACAGGGACCCCAATGGAGGAGCTAGAGAAAGTACCCAAGGAGCTAAAGGGATCTGCAACCCTATAGGTGGAACAACATTATGAACTAACCAGTACCCCCCGGAGTTCGTGTCTCTAGCTGCATATGTATCAGAAGATGGCCTAGTTGGCCATCATTGGAAAAAGAGGCCCATTGGTCTTGCAAACTTTATATGCCTCAGTACAGGGGAACGCCAGGGCCAAGAAGTGGGATTGGGGGTAGAGGGGAGTTGGGGGGGAGGGTATGGGGGGACTTTTGGGATAGCATTGGAAATGTAAATGAAGAAAATACCTAATAAAAAAATTAACCAAAAAAAAAAAAAAAAAAAAAAAAAAAAAAAAGATTGGCTGAGTGATTTAGAGTTTAATGTATGACAGCTTTTGAATGACTAAATATATTGTGAAGGTGCTGAATGGGGCTCAATGTTCTGCACCTACAAGCTCTAGGCCTATAAGTTCACCATTTTTACCTGAGCTGGTTGGAATTTTATTCCTCAAAGAAGCTTTTCCTGAGTGTAGGGTTGAGTCCTCTATGCTCCCTTGTGCCCTATGTAGGAGTTTTTACAATACTGTTGTATATAGTCTCTTCAGTTTCTCTCTTCTACATCTTTAAAAGCCTCAAGAACAGAGTATTTTTTAGCTATCTTTGTCTTTCCTTTTCTCAGCACTTTATCTGCTGTAGAAGCATTAAGCAAATAATTACTGAAGTAAAGAACTGCCTGAAGCTGTCTTTAAAAGGCTTCTCTGCCAACCGCCTTCTTCCAGGTAAATAATACTGACTGCACTCCAGAATGAATGCCAGCCTAATGCATTAAAATTAGTGGAAGGAAGGGTAAAGTTTCAGCTCGATTTAGAAAATGCTGGGGGGGTGGGGTATCCAGAGACATCACTTGGTACTAAGAATGGTTCTTGCACTCCCAGAGGACCTGAGTTGGGTTCCTACTATGCACCTATAATTCTAGATCCAGGGTATCTGAGGCTCTCCTCCAGCCCTTAAAGACACCTGCATGCACGTGGCAAACATGCAGAACATACAAACAAACATGAATAAGAATAAATATATATTTTTTGAAAATGGAAAGTAAACCCAGGGGAAAGACAGTCCTTTATCTCCACAGCTGAGGTAGATTTACAAAAGTCAGATGTGGCTTCATGAATTCACAATATGCAGCCCCTCAGATTGACTTTTGATTCTTGACCATTGATTGTGACTTAATTACTCTGGAATTACAGGTTGTATAGATAAAGGATGATCCATAATGAACCACCCTGAAGATTATTAGAGTACAAAAAATTTGATGTCTTTGGAACGCAACTCATATTGTTACATATTTGGGATCAGAAAAAAAATAAATATATAAACCTAGCTTGGACCTATTTTCACATGCTTTCCTTAAGAATTCAGGTAAAAATTTAAAGTTTTCCTAGGTTCTACAGCTATTCCGGGCTATATGTTCACATAAAATGATTTGGAGCTGGAGAAACTGCACCCATGAAACCTCAAATATACCGTCACCTAAACAAGACCTGCATGGTGACAACACTAGGTGATAGGCTAATATAGATAAAGAAAGTCTCATGAGGCCCTAGACGAAGAGCTCTTGGAATTAATAGATCTTGAGAAAAGGGAAAATCAATCTTCTCCAAGCATGAGTCCACTGACAGGTTATCTACTCCCAAGTGATCAGCCCTAAGCATACATTCATATCAACAACTCTAAATGGATGCAGTAGGATGTGTTTATATAGGGATGTGCAACCACATAAGTAACAATAATCATTAAAGAAGCGGTTACCAATGTGAGAGGGAGTATGAAGGACATAAGATGAGTTAAAAAGGCATGTGTGGAAATGATGTAAATACTATACTCACATATGAAGTTCAAAAAATAATTTAAGATTTAAATAAAAATCATTGTTGCCTTCCTAAGCTGAAAGAATTTTCCTGCTCCTACCATATGTGTGTGTGTGTGTGTGTGTGTGTGTGTGTGTGTGTGTGTGTGTGTGTAATAATTTAAAATTTAGCTCAAATGTCCCCAGTCTTGAGTGTGTCATAGCATCATCAAAGCTTATCTGATATAAGCCCAGATACACATCCGAAAAAGGATATTTGAATGGCTCAAATTTAAAAATGAGTTCTATACCAAACATACATTAAAGAATTCATTGGCTAGATACTGTGCAGAAACTGGAAAACTGACTTTAAAATACACATAGAAATCTAAGAACTATAAAACCACATAGAAAGGAATTTTGAGGAAGGCAAATTCGGAGGGGTCACAATACTAAATCAAACTTATTGCATTTCAATTTTTGATGTTTTTCATGTTGATTGTTGACTACAGAGTAGGGTGCCCAGTTCACCTGGGCATGTGAGTGAATTGCTTTCCCCACATAGTGTTCTAAAGAGACTCTTCTTACATGCTCCTGTATCCATGGTTAAAAGTCAGCAGATATGTGGAGTTTGAGCTCTATGTTCTCTTCTGTTGACTTTTTGGTCCGTTTTTGTGCCAGGATCATGGCACTTTCGTTGGTTTAGATTCCTAGTGTATTGGAGATATGGTGGTATGACGTTTCTAGTTTGATATACAGAACTTCTTGTTTTGTGAACTAAAGTCTTTCCAGGTTTGTTTATTCCTTCTCTGAACAACCATTCAGATTTTAAAGGAGTCTTTAGGGTCTGCTGTACATAAAAGTGCCACCATAAAGAATGCCATTGACTACAGATTAGAAAGTTGCAAGCTTTTCAATGGCATGGTTTAGGGTTTTATTTATTTGCCAGTGCAATTGTACTGTGAAAACAGATTGTTTTCAAGTACATGAACATTCTGGAAAGACTAAATAGAACTGATTCACAAAAAAATCGTCTCTCCATTTGGATCACAACATCAGATGATGTTAACGACTACTGAAATTAGTCTTACTGCACTCAAGCATTGTAAATTCCCAAATGCAGTTAGAGACATTTGAAATCCTGAAAGATGCAAACCTAGAACTAGTTGATTCTATGTATAAGTAAGCTTTAGTAACTTAAGATAAAATAATATCTAATGTTCAAACACCTCCAAATATAGGTGGCATATTATGGATTACAAATGTAGGTAACATAAGTATAATGGTGAAAATATTCCACAAATATAGTAAAACTAGAGATCAAGATGCTATTACAATCTAGAAATGCATAATATATATGCCACAAGACTCACTTTAACTTTTTCCTTGCTAAAAGATTTTGACATCATTTATGAAAGTTTCATTGCAACTGCAAAATACATGTGTCCATCATTGTTGAAGGAGGGAGACTTTGCTGTGAGTTTACTACCACTCTGGCTATGAACTTGGCCAGAGATTTGGTTTAGACAAAGTGATTTTAGCAACTGGGTTGTACAGTTTTAAATCATGCTTGGGGTCGAAATCTGGAACAAGAACAACTCTCTAGCCAGCTACAGACAACATCCATGTGTAACATCAGACAGTCACACCAACTTCACTTTAGACCAGAGTATGAGCTATGTCACGACCTATGTGAATGTCTGTTTTAAAAGTTAGTGAGTTTTATATGTAATTCACTAGGCAATGTTCTTTACTTCTCTCCTTGGTATCCACAAACCTTTCCATGGTTTGACAGATGCTAAGATCAGCTTTTGAAGACACTGAAGTAGCTGTCAAAAGGAACAAAAAATTTCTCAGAGCAAGGGTTGGGAATAGTGTTGAGATAGAGAGAAACACAGCCATAATACTAGTGCCAGTGGCTCTTCAGCCATAAACATCATTATAACTATTCCCACTTTTCCAGTATGTCTGGGAGTAGAACCTAGAATTCGACCACACTCTCCAAGTTCCCATTACCAACCCCAAACATGAATATTCACCCAAATTGATGTCCACAGAAGAAAACCATATCTACTGAAACCAAAGAACTTGAAGGTTAGGGGAAAAGGAAAACTGGAAGAGAGTACTGGGCCAAATTTTTTAATGGGTTTGTCGGTATTGTGTGGAAAAGCTTAAAGAGCAGCGGCAAAGTAGGACACCACTGGCCAGATGTTCAAAGGAAACTGAACAAACAAAAATAGTGCACAAGAAAGGAAAATTTGATCACCATAAATTATTAGATTGAACAGTGAACAATGTTTACAAAGACACAGCAGTATAAATCCTGATTAGGCGACTGGCAAAGAACTAAAATAAATTCAAATGAAAGCACATGTTGGCTGAAGATGATTGAAGGTCTATCAGCACCAAATCTCAATTGATGAATTAAGGGATTTCCCAGGAATTGAGGAAACAGGTCAGCGGTAGAACTCTAACCTAATATGTATGGTGTTCTGGATTCTGCCCCCAGCACCGCATAAAATAAATCAATTTAATTTAATGATAATGGTTAGAAAATAGATAAATAATTTAACATGAATATTATTTGTAAATAATGAAATAACTGCCAGAATAAAGAGGATAATACATAAAGCAATGTGTTAAAAATCATTCTAGTTGAAACAGAAAAATAGGTATGAAAGAAACCGAATTTCAAATGTTAACACTAAAATGTTCAAAAAGCAAGTCAAGATATTTGAAATGCCAAGGAGAAATAGGCAGTTATGGAAGGAAACTGTAATAACGAAGTAATTGGGGAAGCATGAAATAAAAACCCAAGTTCCTAAAGAACAAACAGTTTCTCCATCAATAGAGACTTAACTTCAATGTTCTTGAATCAGCTAGCATAGCAGCAACCAACAACTCAGAGGGATTTTCTCATGCCTCATATATATATATATATATATGTATATATATATATATATATGTGTGTGTGTGTGTGTGTGTGTGTGTGTGTGTGTGTGTGTGTGTGTGTATGTATATGCATATGCATATGTATATGTATATATGTATATATATGTGTATATATGTATATATATACACACACATATGTGTGTGTGTGTGTGTGTGTATGATTTTTTATGAATGAATAGATGACCTAGAAAATTTACCACAGCTAGAGCCTTCCTGAAAGAAATTTTCAAGTATATACTCCAGAAATAACAGAGAAAGTGCTAGGGGCTGGTGAGATAGTCCAGCTCTTAAGCATTGGCTACTCTTACAGAGACCCTGAGTTCAATTTCCAGCAACCACTTGGTGGCTTATGACCAACTACAAAGGTATCTGATGCCTTCTCTTGGCATGGAGGTGTGCATGTAGACAGAGCACGCATACCACAAATAAACAAATAATCATGAAAGCTGAAGTGAAATTTTCTGGTTTCTTTGGAGATTCAGCTTTGTCATGTGATGTTTTTCTGGACGTTGTCCTCGGAGATGATGTTTTGCTGAAGCGGGCACTTGAGAATGCTTTGCTGAGAACAAGCACATGGTGTTTGTCTGAAAAGCTGTCTTGTGAAAGGACATGTCATGCTTTGCCGGAGTGGATGCTTGATTGAGCAAGTGATGTGTAGGGAGACTATAAACATAAGTGCATAGAGAATGAAAGGACACCTCCCATTGGTTCGCCTGACAACACTTTCCTTGTCTTTGCTGATCTTCACTTGCCGTGACGTCATAGAGAGAAACACGGCAGGAAACTTCTCTTGGTATTCCATCTGTTTCTTGCCACTTCCGTGGACTTGTGCTAATTCTGGAGAGCTTCGTAGTTTCTTCTGAATTGAGCTGTGGTTACTGATTTGTGTTTGGTCTTTTGGACTGGATTGCTAATTCCTGACAATGAAGATTGGAATCATCCCAAAGAACTATTTCTAAACAGGTCGACATCCCCCATTTCCTGTTAACCTTTCCCTCCCCCCTTCTCTGGTAGGTGGCCTAGGGAGGAGGCTAAAGGGTCTAAGAAGCATTATTAAAGTGAGTTTTGAAAAATCTAGGCCTGCAGAAAGCAGTAATATGTGATAAACAAATCACTTGTTTACTACAAAAGCCTACATTCTGACTTTTATGAAAGCACAAGTCTTGATATTGCAGGCTAATATCACATTTTTGGTGAGATATGATAACTTAAGACTAAAGACTTCTACCTATAATGTAGAGGCACTAAACAGAAAGGCCAGAGGAAGGGAAAGATAGTTTCATAATAAAGAGAGACAAGTATTCATTTGAGAAAATAAATAACAGCTCTATGCTACAATATGTTAGGGACACCTACTCAAATTACAATAGAACATGTTTTTCAAACTATAAGAATAAACTTCAATGTACAGAGGTGACTTAAAAAGGCAGGGGCAGAAGAAAGCACTTTGAGTATCAAGCATTAAATGAGATTTCTGAAATGGAACATCTGTAATAAATATAAACATGTTAACGCTGGTCAAAATCAGGCCTGAGGGTGCATATTGGCTATCCTAGTATTTGGAAGGTAATGGTAAGAGGGTCATGAGTTCAAAGCTAACCTTAGCTACAGAATTGGTTGGAGGCCAGTCTGGGGTGCATTAGACAGGGTCAAAAAGGAAGAAAAGGTGGGAGGGAGGGAGAGGTAGGGAAGAGAGGGAGGAGAGAGTTTGATACTAAAATATGTGACTCCACAACTGTCTAAAGCCTTAGAACATACAGGCTTTTACAGGCTTAACTTCAGAGGCCTAGTTCTTGCTTGCATCAGAATTCCACTAAGTTGGTTTCTCCTGTCCTCTCAGACCTGTGCTCCATGGCATTTATACAAGAAAAAACAAACAAAAAATGACTTTCACTTTCTTAGCCCAGAAGTCACATGGTCTGTGCGTCTGTCATTGCCAGCCTAGACACACACACACACACACACACACACACACACATACACACATGCATGCACGCATGTGCACCTTTACTGAGAAGCCAGTGGCCAGTGATATAGAAAATCATATGTATTGTTTCATAATCAGAATCAGCCTCAGCAATAAAGACAAATGAAGTAACACAGACCATGAAAAAGATAAAAAGCTTTGAGTTTTTGTTGGAAACCGGGCCGAGGCTAACATGAACTGGTTTTCACCTGGGAGGCAAACCGGGGCTGAAAAGAGAGGGGAACTAGGCAGTAGGCATATGAGAGAGAAATGGAGCCAAGACAAGGTTCTGATCAAGGCTCAAATGTTTAATGGCGAATGCGCTTATAAAGTGGGGGCAGGGGAGGGGGCATTCCTGCCAATTCATCCTTGGAGCCCAGCTGCAGGTGACCACATGCAGGATAGGGTGTAGCCTCAGGAATAGCTCAGAGGCCTCCTAGCAGGTAGCAGTATCTTGAAGAGGAACAGTGACAGTGGCTGAACAATAGAGTGATCTAGGGAGGATGGCTCCACCCTAGGTAATCTCCTTAGTGGCAGCAAAGTGAGGTCTGGCTCAGCCAGCTTGGGGGAGGTTACAAGTTTTAAAGATATATTTTTTAATATTTCTAAAGTCATATTTTAAAATATACTGAACTTTGGACAGTCCAGTTGCAACAGTCAGATTCTAGAAAGAAAAGAAAAAAGAACCTTAAATGGAACAAGAAGAAAATAAATCTCATCTAGAAGACATAAAAACTGCAATGGTAATAAAAAAAAAAATCTTCTTATGCCTGGGCATCCATCCCAAGGAAAGAGCAAATCTGGACTCCAGCTGTCAATCGCCTGTGTCTCAGCTGCAGCTGTTACCTTTACTGCCCAACCTTGTGAGAGTGGCCATGAACCATATAACTTTTCCTTTCCAAGAGTTGACAGAACACTAGTTCAACCACAGTGAGTGCTAGACGGGTGATAACAGTAAGGCGCATCTCTCTTTGTACTATAACTCCCTTTAGCTCCAACAATACTTGAAGAAAGGACAGCCATTGCCACTAAGTCTTTGTAGCTTAGTTCAATGGCACTTTTATGATGGGCATTCAGTTAAACTCCATTAGCCTTCCAGCCAGCTTCTACGGAGCTTAGTGGAACCCACTTTAGAACATCTTGCCAAGTTCTGATGGATGCCAGCCGACTTTCCAGTGCAACTCCTGTGGTTCAGCATGTCCTGCTGTGCCTCATTGATTTTCTCAAGTCTGGGGAAATTCCAAGGGGCGCTTGCTAGTGAGTGTCAAAAGCATGCTAAGGAAATCTCAGGTGATTCCTAGCTTCTTGCAAATTTTTATGGACACTCACTAACAGATTTCTGACCACCCTCGTGGGTCTACAGAACTCCAATCACAGTTTCCATCTGCCTTTGTGAGCTGATAAGAGATGATCCTATTCCAGATGTGTTCCTCTCGTGAGCATGCTACCTCTGGCATAATAGCCATTACTTGTCACATGTATGTTGGATGTATGCTATATTCATAGTCCTTAAATACCCTAATTGTCATTGAATAATTATTTTTTATTATTTATTATGTTTGGGGGTTCCTCTTGAATACCCTTCCTCTGACTTGAAACATTCCTACCTGAAAGGAAGACAGTGACTCACCAAAGGTGAGAATATAAAAAAGATGCAAGAATCTCAAGGTTCCTCTTCAAGGTTATGTAAACATGTTCTGGGGAAGCGAGACCTTCTCTGTTAGACCTCCTGTGTCTCAGTCTGAGAGTCGGGGAGCTATAGGAACACAGCTTTTGTGCATTGCCAGCCACACTGCAATGTGTTTTTAGTGATTTAGCATGGGTATTCCTACAAATAGCCCTTCACCCATCCTCCTACCAATAACCCAGGTAATGAGTACAACAAGCAGGTCACTACTTTGGTCTGATATTAAGACTATATCTAGAGTAAAGAGATGTTTATTCACAGTTCCCATGGAACACAAAACAACACAGTTCACTATTCTCAATGACTCCCCCTCCTAATGGATCCCAACATTAGTCTAAGATCCAGATGGTTCTGAAAAGATTTCATGCCAAGTCTCAAAGTTCAGACACTCCTGACTTTATGTCATTAAGAAGAAATGAGTAAAAAAAAATCTATTTTATTGTTCTAGTAAAATTGACACTGTCAAACTACATTAGGACAATATATGAGAACAGATCTATGCCCTTAAGCACATGGATGGATAACCACAGTAAAGCTTGTAAAGAAAACAGGATACTCAGCAATAGTCAAGCCACCAACTTGGAGAAAGAGATGGGGTATGCAGATGCTAAGTACAGAGAGCTTTTAAAGAGGTAAAACCATTTTGTATGACCCTACAGTAGTGAGTATATATCATTGTATATTTAAGGAAACACAAAAATTGCTACAGTAAGCATGGAGCTCAAGATAAACTGTGAGTTTTAGACAGTGCATTGGCATTTTAATGCAATACGTTCATCAGGCTGACGAGAGACAATAATGCAAAGAGGAACTAGGCTGGACCAGAAGATATAATATGGAAACTTTATGAGTTGTTTCGTCAATTTTAATGCACCTTAAAATTGCTAAAAAAAATAGACATTAAAAAAAATATTTCTGGGGTCTAAAGGATGGCAGTTGGCAAAGTGATTGTTACACAGATATGAGAACTGGTGTCAGGTCCCCAATATCCTTGTATAAAGCCAACCATGGCAGCACAGGCTTGTAATCACAATTGTGGAAGAGGCAGGGTCAAGTGGATAACTACCTGGAATTTGCTGGTCATCTAGTCTGGCTGAGATAGTGAACTCCAAGTCCTGGGAGAGACTCTGTCTCAAAGAAAATGAAATGGGCCAGGAAGGAAGACATCTGATATTTAACTCCTAGATTCCATGTGCGTTCACACACATGCAACCCTCTGTTCATGTACACATGTAAACATGTGCATACACATACGCCACAAATTCATACAAATCATAATCCCAGCCCAACTTCACTTATTAGTAAAAATTCTAATATACTGAAATAAATATTAGATAAATGAACTCAGTATTACTTAAATATTAATGACAAAATAAGGATCATGTAAGTAAAAATACAATGTATGTATCTATAATAAATATGATTTACTATAGTCATAATTAAAAGAAAAATGATTTGGTCTTATTCACAGTTTATAAATATATACAGTGAGTCTCAGCACCATTTTTGACAAGCCATCAGAAACTAGGTAAGAACAGCAATTTCTTAATGTGATGATAGTGATATATCCTGAAAGTTGACAATGAATATAACTAAAACTAGTAATATAAAAATAAAGAGATATCAAAACTGTCTTTATACAGAAAGAATTTATACTTTATGCTGAGTAGTCTACAAAAGGAACAAACTGTAAGGATGAAAGTCTATAACATTTTCTGATTATAGAGCGACCAATATTTATTCAAGCAATAAGCAATTAAAGTAGGTCCTAGAAAATAAGGCTATTTTAAACTATAAAGTATATAGGTATTAACCTTAACAGAATGTGAAACATCTTTACAGAGGCATTTTATCTTATTAAAGCTAAAAAACAGGTCTGAATAAATGAAGAGGTGATTACATCTACTAAGATTTGATTTAACATTATAAAGATGTCATATTTTGAAAAATTATCATTTAAATTGTTTTATCACTAATCATTGGATCCTTCAACCAAGTTCCACTCTGGCTGGAAACCTTGGGTCTCAGGATTTTGTTGATGTTTTATGCCTGTGTTAATTGTATAGAATCATGGGTGTCACTGTGACATTTTTTTGCACATGTACATAATTTACTCCGGATCCAAAGATTCTGCAGCTAGAAGAAAAACAAACAGAAAACTGAGAAACACAAAGAGACATAAAGATGATTTGTGACATCATGTAGGTGGAACTGGCAGCCTGGGGTAATGAATGCCTGTACCAAAGCCAGGAAATGCAATGAAGGGAAAGTGTGCTAGCTTTCAGTATTTAACTGTATATTGGACAACTATTTAAATAATTCCAAAAAGACAGTAGCCCTTTTTATCTGGGCTGCTTAATTTTAATTTTCAACTTGAACCAACACAGAATCACCTGGGAAGGGAGTCTCAGTTGTGCTTAAGGCCTGCACTGGAGGTCTGTTTCTCTCTTAAAGGTAGATGTGGGAGAGGGAGCATAGGTGAGGAGGGGTGGCAAGACTTGGTCTTCAGGGAGATTAGGGTTGCTTTTTATTTTTTTTAATAAATAATGCATACCTATCTTGGCTCTAAGGGCAGAAGCTGCAGGCCTCTGAATCTATTGAAACTTGTTGCTAACAGTGAGGAAAGAGGGTTAGGTAAAAAAAATCTATTGCTAGTTTTCCATTCTCTGGCCAGGCATCCAGAGGCCTCCATGGATAGGCTGTCTAACTCTTTATGACCCAGGGAAGAAGGAAAGGAAAAGAATTAAGATGCTTTATACAGGCAAATATGCACAGACACATATATGAGCCCAGCATCTGTCTCGTCCACTCCACAAGTATTCATGCATGCCTAGGCAGAGGGTTCTGAGCCATGTGAGTGGGACAATCTAGCTGAGAATGAGAAAGTATGCAAGCATTTATGCATTCAATTCTTTGTGCTCTTGTGGGTGTGATGTGACTATCTGCCAAAGTCTTCCACTGCTGTATCTCCCCTATAGTGATGGACTGTTTCCTGGAACTAGGAGCCAAACCAAACCCTTTACTTCGTTGGTTTTTGTCTGAGTATTTTGTCACAGCAGCAGAAATTAAACTAAAGACAGTTTCCACAATTATACTTCAACCGTTTTCAACCTTTCCAAAAAAATGTATCCCTTAAAGTTCACCTACCCACTCCCACTTATCTGAATACTGTTGCCCAACTGATTTCAAAGAGCTGCTGCTTAAGTTTTACAGTGAAAGAACAATGTAAGGAAATCGTGAATACAGCTAGGGATATAGTACAATGACAGAATGTATATCTAGTATGTGTAAGACTTAGAATTTGAGTTATATAATTATGACTATACTTTATGAAAACTTAATAAAATGTTGTCGAACTTGATGATTATTTTAAAAGAATACTTTGAAGAACATGAGACATTTTAATATGATATGTCACTGTCAGCAAGACAGAGTGGTGACAATCTTCATCTTTATTTCCCTACATGAAGTCTCGTGATTGAACCCCTGGCCCTCATCCTTGCACCACAGAGCCATCTTCCCACTCCAGAAGATTTTTGTTTCCCATTGTCACCAGCTCTTGGTGGTCACATTTAGAATTTTTGCCATTAGAATTAGTATGGGTTTAAGTGTCATCTTGCATTTGATTTGTAGACTTTCTAATGATATGTGATGTTGAAGATCTTATATGCTTTTATGGCTATTTTGCCAATTTTTAGGTCACATTCTTATTAGATTTTCACTCTCTGTCTATCCACTTCTGGTTCTACAGGTTGTACTTGCTATGTAAGTATTCTACCATTGAGTTAACCATGTTCTAAGCCCCTTTGAGACAGTTGAACTATGTAGCTGAGCCAACATTATTCATGTATCATTTATTTACACAGACCAAGGTGGCCTAGAACCCTTGAGAGTTCTGGGACAATAGATATGTGCCTCAATACCCTGAACACTGTCCATTTAGTTGTTGCTGAAGTTCACAGGACATTTTTAAAGTAATATTTCTTCATTTTACTCCTATTTTCAAAATCAGGATAATTAACATTTACTACTATTGAAGATGGATCTAAGTGATATCTATAGGTCATTCTATTTATTTTAAGTGAATATAGTTTCTTTTTATTTTTTAAAAATTTGAATGCATATCAGTTACTTTCTGTGATAAAACACCATGTCAAAGGTGACCTATAAAAGAAAGTTTATTTTGGCTCTATACTTCCAAAAGGGTAAAGTGTTTGACCATCATTGCAGAGAAGTACAGGGGCAGTCAGGCATGGTGATTGGAGCACCAAAGAGCTCACATCTGAAACTGTGAGCAGGAAACAGAGAGAACGCTAGGATGGGCATGAGCCTTGGAACTCTCAAAGCCCGTCCCCAGTGGCATACTCCCTCCAGTAAAGCCATACCTTCTAACTGCCCAAGCACTGCCACTAATGAGGGACCATGTATGCAAATGTCAGAGAGTATAAGGGGCACCTCACTGAAATCATCACAGGATGTACTACTATATAAATGCTAGTAAAGGACTTACCATAATACTTGCCATGTTACTGCTAGTCATGATATCAAAAGTATATAAAGCTGGTGTGTCTTGGAGCCTTCACCAAAGACATTAGCATAACACTCTTCACAAATTATGACATCAATAGTGACCTTAGTGGAAGTCAGAATGATATTGGATGAAAAAACAAAACAGAGCATACAAACAAAAAGCCATTGGCAGTTATGACTAAAAGGTCTAGAAAGCCTGGATGCTATTAATTTTTAGAAATATTTCAATCAATTTATGTAACCTTTTGCTAAGGTGCTAAGTACTGGTGGTCAATATTAGCTTTCATTAGTACTGACATCTAGTACTGAGTTGAGTCAGTATATGTTTACATCATGTTAACCTATCCTCCCTCAGTCAGACTGCCACAACAAATTACAACGCTCCTCTGAAGAAAGACAACTATGATCATAATCTTATTTGTACACAATCTCTAGGACAGAATAAAATATTACCAGTTCTAATAATGGGACAAAGCAAATGACCCAAAACTCTGCAGTGATAAGTACTGTAGCAATCAGATAAGATTATTGAGACCATGCTAAGTATTATCAAGAGGAAAATAGAGTCAAAGATGAAGATTGTCCACTGAGAAAAAATTCTTATGGTGTACTGGCTGGTTTTGTATCCCAGCTTGACACAAGCCAGAGTCATCAGAAAAGAAGGAGCCACAATTGAGATCCAGCTCTAAGGCATTTTCTCAATTAGTGATCATTGGGGGAGGGCTCAGCCCATGGTGGGTGGTGCCACTCCTGAGCAGGAGGTTCTAGGTTTTATAAGAAAGCAGACTGAGCAAGCAATGAGAAGCAAGCCAGTAAACCCCACCCTCCATGGCCTCTGCATCAGCTCCTGCTTCCAGGGTCCTGCCCTGTTTTGAGTTCTTGTCCTGTCTTCCTTGGGTGATAAACAGTGATGTGGAAGTGTAAGCCAAATAAGCTATTTCCTTCTCAACTTGCATTTCATTCATGGTGTTTTGTTGCACCTATAGAAACCTTAACTGAGACAGATGGAAATATTTCTTGAGGAAAAAAAAAAAAAACAGTAAGCAATTGAAAAGTAGATATACAAAGCATATAACAAATTAAAAACGTGAGAATTAGGTAACTGCACATTGAGGTCATTAAAAAAACATTTCAGAACAATCTTCTGTTTTAATAGTCAATGAAACTGGTTCACAGGCCTGAAGTTGCTGACTCAGGACCATATGGCCATCTACAGTGTGGCTAAGCCTGGGCAGATTCTCCCAATTACAAGCCGTACATTACAATCTCCCAATTACAAGCCCTTGTCTCATACTTCAAAACCCTTTCCCTGTCATGCATTAAGTCAGAATGTCTGATCTCTACATAATGGCATTTCCAGAGGAATCATGAGATGCCATGTAGGGGAGGAAAGAAGGAAAGATATGGTATAGCAGGATGTAGGGTAACTAGGGAGACATGTAAAGTAGCAAGAATCATTTTCCAAGGTGTATTACTGATTCCTGGGGTGCCACATCTGGAATAAGGGTCAGAAGTTGACCAGGATGCTTACCCTTCTTTTTCTACAGTCATTGTAACCTCTGAGAAATGGATGCTCCCGGTATTGTTTTTGAGAAATCACCATACTGATTCAAGCAGATGAAGGAGTGCCCAGTAACTGTGGCCTTGGGAAGGAGGACATTGCTGCTCAATGGGCACAAAGCTTGGATTGCGCAAGAAAGTGAGTTGGAGAGGATTATTCTACAATATGTACCCTATAGCTATCAATATTGTATTTTAACTCATAGTTTTATTAAGAGGAAGTCATGTTAATTATTTATACAACAACAAAACCCAGTGAACAAATACTCAGAAAACACAGGATATGCCTCTGTTCAAACACACCACATAGATGCACCAAGCACGTATAGGGGCTGGAGAGACAGCTAAGCAGTTAAGAGCATTTGCTGCTCTTTCCAGAGGACTGGAGTTTAATTCCCAGCACATGATGGCTCACAACCAACTGCAACTCCAGTTCTAGGAAAACATCATAATGAAATTCGTAATTCCACATAGTGATTTTTTAAATGAATAAGAGAATGACATAAAAATCAATCTTATTAACACTTTTAGTACATAGTGTATGTGCATGGCATAACTTTCTTTTTCTCCTCCTAAGCAGTGGACATTCCTTTTACAGAGCAAAAGAACAGTGTTCTGCTACCTAGAGGTCAGAGAATCTAAACATCTAGGTTTCTCTGATCTCACACTAGTGAAGCCACTAGCCACATGGCTAGGAGCAAAGCCAAGTTCCTATCTATCTATTGGACACAGAAAGTGTACACTGAGTTATATAGCCATCATCATCATCATCTTCAACATCATCATCAATAATGGTAATTATCAGTTACATAAGTTACATCGTTGCTCCCTATAGGTGGAACAACAATATGAACTAACCAGTACCCCCGGAGCTTGTGTCTCTAGCTGCATATGTATCAGAAGATAACCTAGTCGGCCATCAGTGGAAAGAGAGGCCCATTGGTCTTGCAAACTTTATATGCCTCAGTACAGGGGAACTCCAGGGCCAAGAAGTGGGAGCTGGGTGGGGGGGAGTGGGGGGGAGGGTTTGGGGGACTTGTTGGGTAGCATTGGAAATGTAAATGAAGATAATACCTAATTAATAAAAAAAGTTACATAGTTGCAAATATTTTAGATATATTTGTTTGAATCATACTTTTAAGAATCACTTTTATCTGTGATTTATATTTGTAATATGTTTACCAGGCTATTTTAATTACACATTTGGCTTAGAAAGCATCTGTGTTACCTATGGCTGGCTCCCAACACAATCACAAACGTGAATAAAGGTACTGACCACCTGAGAAGAACCTGGACATGTGGCTTTTATTAGTTTAAAAGGGTACAAGAAGTTCATCACATGCTGCAACATGGACGATACTGAATAAAATAAGTCATGACACAAATGATGACAAACATGTATTTAAGTTGAACTTTCCCCCTTATTTCTATTCTCAGAGGTAGCTTGGCCTTCACCGTTTATTTTTCCTCCTTAAAGAATTTCCTACAATGACTCTTTATCAAATCTATTTCTCTCAACCCACACCCAATTCCCTATACACCCAAATTTATGTCATTTGTTTTTGAATCTCAACAAGAGTCATTTTTAAAAATGAGCTTATTGAGGTAAATGGTTTAAAATGGTTCTCAGAAGTAGAATTTCACAGAGAAAGGTACTTATCTGTTTTTCTCAAAGCAAATCTTAAGCTGTAAGTCCCTTAAACCCATGGACAAAAAAGCTTAATATATAAGTAGAGAGTGAAAGAAATCAATGTATATCAGGACTGTATGAATACATTAAGAAGAGAGTATATATTGAACCTTGCAGTGTTTCATGTGTCAAGAGCGTTTTCAGTGTCTGACTATTCTTAATCCTACCCTTTACTAGAGGAAGGTTTTTATGCCAGCAGTTGTTAAGGAAGGCTATTTGGTTCTGTCCATTTTACATAAGACTATAAATTGAGCTAAATAGAACACAACAGGTTATCATAAATCTACTCGTTTAAAACTGGCATTCATGAGGAATGCATTTTACAGTGTGAACAACGCATTTTAAAAAAACCTGACAAAATCAGTGCAATCAGGAAGAACTGGACAGTAGCAATGACATTTTCCAACAGCTTTATTTGGGACTCACAGTTCTCAACTTTTTCAGCCTATTTTCCAAAAATCCACAATTATACCCCAACGAAATGTATTATTTCATATTCTCTTACAAAGCACACAGTAGCAAGAAGGAAAGGGCCTCTACAGAAACTCACACAGAGTCATTTCTCACAAGAGCCCCACCTCTTCAAGTGGGAGCTTTGGGGAATCAAGGTCTTCAGTCATTGTTTACTCTGCAATACTCTCTGTAAGAAGAATTGCCTCTAAGTATCCTAGCTCCTTCCTCATTACTTCTGCTGCCTCCTCTAAGTAAACTTCATCTGCCCATGTTCCACCCAGCACAACACTGGTCAGCTTGAGACACATTGTTTCTGTTCCCTGTAGAGTAGATGAAGGAAAAACATCATGAACTTTTCCTCCAAATGGTCTGATAGGAGCCCACTCTAGTTACTGTAACTAAATAACACTGGCTAGTTAACTTAGGAATGATAGTTTCTTTCTCCCAGTGCTGGAGGCTGGGAATCCACAGACTAGGGTGTTCGCAGGTTTGGTGTCTAGAAGAAACTCCTTCTCACTGTTTTATAAAGTGCTTTGCTTACAAGACTTCATGTGGCTGAGAAAGGAGACTGGTACTGGTTCTTCACATGGTAGAAGACATGGAAGGACAAAGGACACATCTTAAGGTTTTACTTCTGGGAATGGAAACCAAGACCAAGGCAACTCTTTTTAGGATGACATTTAATTGGGGCCAGCTTACAGGTTTGGAGGTTCAGTCCATTATCGTTAAGGCAGGAGTATGGAAGCGTCCAGATAGACGTGGGGATGGAGGTGCTGAGAGTTCCACCTTTTGTTCTGAAGGCAACTAGCAGAAGACTGGCTTCTAGGCAGCTAGGATGAGGCTATTAAAGCCCACGCCCACAGTGACACACCTATTCCAACAAGACTACACCTCGTAATAGTGCCACTCCCTGGGCCAAGCATATACAAACCATCACAGTGCACTAGTGATGACCCTTCAACTTCTTTGAAGAGATTACTACTCCCAAATATCTCTCCCTGTTAATAGGATCACACTAAGGGCTTAAGTTTCAACATATGACTTTCTGACCAGTAAATACATTGCAACTATGGCTTAATCCTTCAACAATGTGTGATGTTTCAATATTGCCGATGGATGAAATAGATTGATATTAACAGATCCATTTACTGAGACTTTCTATGACTTGAAGGGATAGTTGCCAGTCATGTAATTGGAGGATTTAGAAATTTGGGTTCCTGTCTCGCCTCCAGGGAGAATAGACGGGCTAAAGGTTGAGTCAATTCCTAACGACCAGTGACTTAATCAATTGTTCCTTATCATTAACTCTCCCCAAACCATCAAAGCCAGAGTTTGGGGAGCTTCTGAATTGGTTAACCTGTGGAGGTTCTGAAGATGACACACCTCAAGGGGGCTTCACACCCCTTCTCATGCATTCTGTCCCACATGCACTTGTACCTGGCTGCTCATCTGTGGCCCTGTGTAGTCTTTATTACAAAGCCATGAAGAAAAGTCAGCACTTCCTTGAAAGCCATGTAGGACATTGAATAAGACAAAACCCAAAGAGTGTGGAGGAACCACGGGCACCTCTGATTTGTGGCTGGTTGGTCTAAAGCACAGTTTATTACCTTAGCTGTGATTGGTATTGGAAATTAAAAAAAAAAAAATAGCCTCGGGACTGGGCTCCTCTTCTCCTTGAAGACCGTGTCTAGTGTCAGAACCAGGCTAAATTGCAGGCTATCAGTTAGCATCTGAGAATTGTTTGATGGGGAGAAATTTTCACATACCTGGTTTCAGGGGTAAAAGCCTAAGGATGGAGTGAGTGTCGGAGAAAAAGTAGTTGGTCTTTCCTATTAACAGAGAAGGAGTGTTAAAACAGGTTGCTATAGGAGAAAGGTGCCCCATCTCAGCACACGAGGAATCTACTCATGAGTGTGTTCACAGCTCTACCAGCCTGGTTAGTAGAATATTTTGACTTCTGATATTCTCAGTTTCTGCTGCATTATGGTGAGTTTACGGAATCCGAGCTTCTGTCTCTACCAGAAACATGGTTTTCTTAAAATAGGTACCTATGAGTCATGCAAAAGGGTAACGCTATGTCACTGTGGGGCCTAGGAGACAAGACCGAATTCAGGAGGAACTCAGTCTGCTGTGCTACTCAAATGAAGCTCTGTATAAATAGAAACGTAGTCCAGTCTATAGAGGCAGAATCTTCACTCTCATCCTACCTGCCTTTCCATTCTCCAAATTCTATCCGTGTATTTGAACCAATCTTACAGAACTAAGTAGAAATTTAAGCCTTTTAATTCTTAAATCAGTAATAAGTAAAGGACAAACCCCAACCCTTTCCCTAAACTTTCGTAAGTTCTAGCACTGATACACACTTTTGGTGAAGTTGTAGTCTCTTTCACTTACCTTCTCCTTAAGGAAGTCATTTCAGAAGTTTTTTATTATCAGTTTAAAGAGATTCTCACAAGCAGTTAGTATTCAACTGGAATCTTCAGGCTGTGGGCCCCAGGCCTTTTGAGACTTGGGATATAGGGAGTTTCTGAAGTGATTCTATTGATTTTAAAAACATTACTGAACAAATGCTATCAAAAGGCCCGGCACTCAGTGGATGTTTCTGTCTTTTTCTCTGTCCACTGGGTACCTTCTGAGTAGAATCCTCCATGACAGAATCAATCACCCAAGTGCTAACTTGTTCAGAACTGGGCAGAAATAGGGAGCAGGGATAATACCTCTTTGTTTCTTTTCTTACAAAGCACTGTGAGTAAGGAGTGAAGATGGAGAAGCCAAACCCACAGGGTCCTGTTCCTTTGTGCAGAAAGCTTTGAGCTGCCTTTCTTTGAGTCCTGGTGAATTTCATTTAAAATGGAGCAATTTTTCTAATGTCTTAAAGCACTGGAGAGAGAAATGGAGGGTTTTTCTGGTCGGGGAAATAGAAACCTCAGTGAGTTTTTTCTCTCTTAGGACCAAGGGACTTTCTTTCTAATACTCACCTCTTCCTTGTCATCTTAAGTTTGATTTCAGAAGAAAAAAAAAAACATTGAAATCTTTTTAAATGCTTGTTGCCTATCTTTTTCACTAAAAGTAAATCACAATTATACACTCCAATATATTTTTTATTTGTATGTATTTCCTAGGATCCACTAATTACTAATTCACATATTGACATAAAAATTAGCTATGTCTAGCACATACTGCCAAGGAGATGAACTGCCCTAAGGATCCATTTCCAGTGCATCATAGGCATTAGTTTCAAAGGTTTTATTGTTTTATGTTATTTTACTTTATTTAAGATAGGATCTCACTCTGTCACTGTTCTAGAATTCTCTATGTAGACTAGGTTGGCCTCAAACTCATAGAGACCTGCCTACATCTGCTTCTAGAGTGCTAGAATTAATGGCAAGCACCACTATGCCCAGCTTTAAACCTTTCATCTTAATTTAGATGGGAGCTTACACATTACTCTCAATTTTTTATCTTCTGTATGATGGATAAATTCTAATGTCCAATATTTAAAAGTATAAGACTAATTTGGGGGCAGCATTCTGATCATATACATGGCTAGGTTTGTGGCAGAGGGAACGAAATAGAAATGGGTTATATGGAGAATAGAGCAACTGTGGATAATTCAGGATCCAGGTAGACACAATACGTTAAAAAGCATCTTCCAGAGGGGCCATGGTGGGGAGAGTACAGACACAGCTAGGAAGCAGCAGCTGCTGGGTTAGACCTGTTCTGCCTCCACAGGTCACTGGTGGTTGTATTTTCTCTCAGTTGCCTTCAAATCCAGTAGGAAAAGGAAAGGAACATGGAACCTTTATCAAAATTGTCAATATGATTTACCTGTGCTTGAAGGATTTTTTGGTTTTTGTTTTTACGTAAAAGAGTTGATACCCATCAAAGCCTTACAAAATACCTGTATTAACTACAAGTTATTTTATCATCTCTCACTAAAATTATGTGAAGGTTTCTGAGGGGAAAAAAGTGGTTTATTCAGGTATAAGTGATGATGCAACAGAAGCCAGCAACATACACCAAACCAGGCAGCAAGCCATAGTAAAGAATGATGTCGCCATGACAATTGGTCTGGAAGCCAATGGCTAAACGTTTGGTAGGAAAGCAGTAAATGTAAGCCACTAGCACCCTGACTATCTTCTAAGAACACTTTTAGTAATAACTCTTAAGGAAAGGCAGAAGTAAAAGAGAATAAAGAAAGATAGGAAGAAAAATAGAAAAAAAAAATTAAAAAGGTAAATACATCTAGAAACAATTATAAATTTTAAAAACATTACAATCACCTCCCTATTGTCCACACCCCCTTCTCCTCACAGCTAATCTCATCTAAGATCCAGTGAGTGCCTGCAACCATAACCCTTACTGGAATCTGTGGATTGTTTCTTCTTTAAGATTTAATAACTTTTATGTGTGAATGTTTTGCTTGCATGCATATCTCTGCACCATGTGCATATATGGTGCAAAATAGAGCGTCAGATACCCTGGAATTGGAGTTATGGCTGTCTGCTAGCCATCATGTGGATGCTAGGAATCAAGCTTGCATTTTCGACGACGAGAGCAACAGGTTCTCTTAACAACCTGAGCCATCTTTCCGACACCCCCAGCTATGCGTTTCTTATATATACACACTTATGATGAACTTTAATCATAAAATCGGTATGGTTAAAATTTAGCAATCGTAACTAATGGCAAAATTAGAAGAATTGTGCCAATATTGTATAATCGCATTTATGTGAATGCTATCACTTTCTGTCTTCTCTCTGTCCCTTGTAATATCTATTTCACTTTATCTTTTCACTTACAGAACCTTCTTGGCATTTCACGAATGTCAACACTTTTGTGATGTAAATAAAAATACTTGCGCACAGTTGTCTGGCCCTGGCACAGTGGCTCTGGTCACTGGGACCCTTACAAAGTGACTACTGGTCAAGTATCGTAAACAGTGTGAATTGGCTGAGCAAAGAAATCAGCTGTCTCATCAGCAAGAAAGAATACAGTTTACAACTGAGAAATTCATACAATTTGGAGGATTTGAGGAGTTTTTCATTTGCTAAATTGTTACCTCAAGTTAAGTCAATGAAAAGCGAGCCTGAAGATAATGTGGCGTTTTGATAAAGAGAATGACTTAGAAGAGCAGAATGTTCATACAGCATTCAAGGTGCAGCCTTACAGATGACTTATTAAGGAAAAGAGAAAACATTCCTTTGTAGTATATGAAAGCTTTTACCAAATGATCACATACTCCGAAAACAAACAAACCTTTACAGACAAAGATGATTGATATGGGAGTACAAAGGCAGTTAAGCAAGAAGAGAAAGCAGCTTTGTCTACAGCATGGGACCGAATCTGCATGTCTGTAAGTGAAATTCAGTGTGCCCCTTCCAGATATTTGTGGCATGGCTTGATTTAATCAGTGAAATAACCCAGAGAGATTTTTCTAGACACATAATTCTCCATTGAAGCACAAATTTTTAATTGGATGTAATATGAAATATACATTATTAATTATAAAATATTTTTGCTAAAAATATCTTGTCTGAACTTAACCACACAAAACTAATATACAGCCCAATTCATAAAGCATTTAGCTAGACCCCTCAGAACAAAGTTGGTATCTCAAGCCAAGCATGGTAACAAGGAGATAGAGGCAGGCAGGTCTCTGAGTACAAGACCAGCTTGATTGACATAACAACTTTCAGGCTAATCAAGACTTCACAGTGAGATCTTGTTTTTTTAAAAAACAAAACAAAAGAGGTTGTAGTTAAAAAAAATCTAATAGGGAGGATAGTGTTTTAGAAAATAAAATATATAAAAAAATAGAGGAAGAAAATAATGAAATGTGTAGAATCTATGACTAGATCCTAGAGTTGACAACTGTTGTAGAAGATATTTCAGATTATTTATGAAAACTAATGTGTAGTAATTGTGATTATGAATAGTAATTGTGATTATGAAATCAGCATTAATCTTCTTAGCGCTGATAATGCATATCTGGTTTTATGACTAATGGAAGAAATTATTTTTCTCAGTCACAAACTCTGAAGGATCTAGCTGTGTCTACTTACATCAGATATGTCCTTTAAAGATTATATACACATAGAAAATAATTTGGTCAGAAATTTTCAGCTCGCATTTTATCACAGAAACAGACATGTAGCTAATACCATGGGTATACAACAACCTCAGTTTCTTCTCCTGACTTCTTATTGAAACCTCAGCAGTTGATGAGAGTGCACTGTTATTATTTCTTTACCTTGCTGTTGCCTTTTGCACATTGGAGAGGCTATTCATCAAAGTCTGTGAATTTAGGACTGAGAAGTTTCTGTGACCTTAAGTAGATCATTCCATTTCATCATGCCTCAAATATTCATCTATGGTGCACTCTCCTTAGTGATGCCAGTCAAATGAAACAGCATTCCACCAAAGGTCTTCATGATGCTGAAATGATGTACTTGTAAGGGACAGTCACTTTATCAGCAAAGACAAGACAGGCAGGAGGACAGACAACATTGTATGCTCAAATAATCTTGAAAGTCATACTTCTAAAATTGTACTCTTTTTAAGTTAGAAGGAATGCTAGGCACTTGTAAGTCCTTGTGATGGTTAGTTTTAACCATTAACTTCAGTTTGGTTTCTTCTTACACAGGATATGCAAATGAGGGATTTGGTGGGCAAAATAGCTGGGGTTACAGGAGCAGAAAATCATAACAAGTTAGCCCTAAAAACCCCCTGAATCAAGAGCATGTTTGTAAGGTGGGCACAAGGTAGTCATAACTGTTGGCATCACGAACTGGCTTTACTGTTGCAGATCCTCTGAATCCAGTGATGATGGTGATGTCATCCACGGGCAATAGGGACCAGGGCATCTGTTGCCATGGCAATTGTCATACATTCGCAGAGTCCACCTGGCCTACCTCCCACCTCTACCTTTGAGTGGTTACATCACTGTCCAAATAACCCTTCCTGACCTTTGCTCCTTCTTTACTCTTTCTCTCTTCATCTCTGTCCCTCTTTGCCACCCCCCCCCCCAATAAACCTCTCACATGGAACTGGCCTGGCCTGGTGTGGTCTATCTGGATGGGACCTTCAATTCTAACACAACAATAACAACAGGTAATCATAACAAGGTAGGCATAGGTGGTCATATAACCTCAACTGCACACAATCTAGGCTCACCTGGGATGAAAGTCTCACTGAAGGATTGTCTCTGTTCAGTTGGTCTACGGATCTTTATCTTCTGGGTATCCCTAATTAAGTTAATTGACATAGAAGGACCCAGCTTACTGTGGGTAGAATCATTCCCTAGATATGGAGTCCTGCACTTTTAAGAACAGAGAAATTAAGCTGAGCACAAACAAGCAAACAAGTGAACATGTGTTCATTTATTTCTCTCTCCTTTGACTGTGGAAGTGATAGGCCTAGCTGTTTGTAGTTCTTGCTTTGAGTTCCCCTTAGTAATGGACAGTAACATGGGTTTGAAAGTTGAAATAAACCTCTTTATCCCTCAAATTCTTTTTATCATGCTATTTTATCACAGCAACAAAAATGAAGTCACGACATTCCCAAGAAATTTCTTTCTACCAACAAAATGAACCAAAACAATAAAGATTTTACTTGAAAAAGTCTACATTCCTACAAGAAAGTATAAAAATATTATAGTTACAACTTTTAGGTAATACTATTATGTTATTTTATGGCTTATAATATACTCTTGTTTGAAAATTAAATACCTCGAAGGAGAACTAAGAGAGTAATGGAGTTGTATTATGATCAAAGCATATCCTATAAATATATAAATAGGTCAAATGAACCCCATCTGTAATTATTTATATGTGCCTGCATATCTTTGTGAGTGCAAGTGAATGAATGGGGGAAGGTCAAAGGTCAACCTTTGTTATCATTCCTTAAGTGACAGCCACCTTCGTTTTTTGATACAAGTTCTCCCACTCACTCCTTTTAGTAGTGAGACTACAAGCAAGTGCCATTGTTCAAGGCTTTTTCCCACGGATTCTAAAGACAGAACTCAGGTCCTTATGTTTTTTAGGCAACCCGAGGGATATAACGAACCCCTTTCTAGATGCTTTCAGTTTATGTGTTAACAAAATGCAAGTTAAATATTATAAGCAGGGCTAGGGGAAAACACTGTTCTCTTCTTTCCATGGGAAAGAATAACAGATTCTCTGGTGACAGATATTTTAAATTATGACTGTCCTCCAGAGAGTATCCATCATGAGTCCATCAGCCTGTATATCTATCTCTTCCATCATTCAGATGTCAGTGACCTATAGATGGTCAATGAGGGTGTAGGTTTCTGATTAAAGGAACTGCTGAGAATGCCAAAAGAACTGGAAAGGATTCTTGCTAAAATCCCATGGCTACACCAGCAATTCAGAAACACAGAAAACTCACTTGTTTTAAAGACAAACTCTCAAGCCATAAACATTGCACAAGGAAGATTAGTTTCTGTCATAAAGTACAGTGCCACACTCTCCTTGAAGGAAACAAGAGGTGACTGCATTTCAATTTTGTAAAGTCTCTTAGAGGTCTGAGTCACTAGTGGTGATGTTGCAGAATGTGACACTAACTGCCAGGCCATCAGTAACATTCATTGTTGTTGTGAGCTACTGAAGTGTCCCACAGAGGCCCGAATGAGTCCATTTGTCTTCTTGAGAGCTTAATTTACTACTGGCAGGTATTGGCCAGAGGCTCACTGGTGGAATGGAATTTACACCCACTGGGCACCTATTGTCATTCAGGACTTGGAGTGACACCTGTGTGCTCTTTCTTATTTGGTTCCTACTACAATCCAGAAACAGATAGTCAATACCTTGTAGTTTGGCATCCCTCAAAACCCAGGTATTGGAAACTTACTTAGCATAAAGGGAGCTTTTCTAGACTGAAATAATGTATGGTTGACAGACTGGGCTCATTTCTAAAAAAGTGAATTTTCTTTTCTTTTTGTCTCTTTGTATGTTTGTTTGTTTGTTTGTTTGTTTAAAGACAGCATTTGTCTGCATAGCCCTGACTATCCTAAAACTCACTTTGTAGACCAGACTGCTGAATCAGGAGCCAAATGAATTTCTATTCTTTAGAAAGTACCTAATCTCAAGTACTCTGTTATAGCATCAGATGGAGAACTAAAATGGATGCCTTCATGTTACAGATTTAAAAAATGAAGGATAGAGAGATGATATAATATGATTGAGGTCACAAATACCTGTCTCAGCAGAGCTAATAAAGAACCATCCTTTTGCTATCAGAGGCTTATAAGCCATCTTATGGTAGAGACAAACTGGGTTCATTCCTGTATATGATTAAGCCTGTTTCTCAAGGAATGGGCTATACCCTATAGGTCTACATTCTGTCCTGCCACTGGAGTGTGGGACATGCTTCAGAGGCAGGCATAATGTAGAGGAGTGCTTGACTGTAATTCCTAGTATAAGATCCCCTAGTGAGACACTGAGATGCAGATCTATGCAAAAGCAAGAGGTTTATTTTCCAGAGGGTTGTGGTCAACCTTCAATTAGTCCCTCAAGGTGAGTGACTAGAAGGCGACCCTGAATGGCTATTACAAACAGTTTTTATATGTTTTAGGAGCACAGGTTACATCAGCAAGGTTAAAGTTCAAACTTATTGGCTAAGCATAATCGACCTTTAAATCTATTGGCTAGCAAGCATGACACACATTGGAAATCTACCTGGGACTTTCCAGAGGGTCAGGTGACTATCAGTTAGTACATTCTGAGAATTTTTTTACTTAAGAATGTTCCTGTGGGTGGAGCATGGAACTTGTCCTAGCCTTGACCCCAGGCTGGAGGGGAAAGCTGTAAGGAGGGTGTGGGACTGGAAAAAGTTCTTAGGGCCCCTCAGCTGTACCTCCACTGTCAAGTGCTAGGCTTTAGAGAAGTGCAGAGACACTGCTTAGGGGGTCAGAGAATGTAGTCTAAGATGTGTGTGTGTGTGTGTGGGGGGGTGGTGGTGAAGTTGGGGTTGCCTGACTCTCAGTTACCCAGTTGCTGCTGTAGTGTCACATAGAAGAGTCAGGAATGAAAGATCAGGAGTCCATGACCCCATGGGGATCTGTGGGCTGAGGACAACAATGACAAAGCCAGGGCCAGGGAAATGGGGAACTCAGGCTTAGCTCATCAGTGAAGGTGGTTCTCTGGAAGTGCAGAGAGGCCTTCTACAGAGACTACAGCTCTGTAGGCAAAGGTTTTCTCCATGCTCCCCACAGTGGTTTTGATGGAAGAAACAGGCCATGTAGACAGTCCACGTTTATCTATACCATTTATTGACTGTCCATCGTGGAAAATGGATGAGTACCAACTTCTCAGGGTGGACCAGAGATTAAATACCTTTTGTAGGGAGGAATGTCTGGGAAGGGAGGCTTGTTAGCTGAGTCCTCAGGGTGTTTAGGTGCCTCATTAGCATGGAGAACTCTGGATTGGGTTACATGACTGACATTGGGGTAGGGAGTGTGGCATGTGTTCCAGGCCAGGAATTTGGCAGGGAGAAGGAAGCAGCCTAATGTCTCAGGTGGATGTCCAAGTGCCAGGGATTCAGACCCTCTCTACCTTACCAAGCTTCCTGGCATGTCCACTGTCCCACAATGCCCCACTGGTAACTTTAACTACAAACTGTCTGTCCAAGAATGATAATCATGTCTTTCTCTTAAAAAAAAAAAGTTGTTTATAACCATTGTACAAACCTAACTTTGTTTCAAAAGATTGGATGACCACCTACATCTACTTTGTTATGACTACCTGTTGTTATGACAACCTGTTGCTAGTCTGGTCCTATAACCCCACCTATTTTGCCCAACAAATGCCCCATTTGGAAACCTTGTATAAGAAGGAACCAGACTGAATGCATGTAGAGTAAAACTTTCAGTTTGAAAAAAACTTCCATTTTGAATAGTGGTCAAAGCCCACTCTCCAAGACCCTTCTAGATGAGCAACATCCTGGTTACCCATCTGTTTACAAGGTAAGACATGAATGCTGGGGAATTTTCCCTGAATTACCTCAAACAGATCAATGAGAATATAATAAGTGTACCACAAAGAAATATTCCTAGGAAAGTCCCCTATCCTTTAATCCTGATTGGTGGGAAATGTAACTGTAACTTGGCACAGATTATTATATCTTTTGTGATTATTGTGTTTAAAAGCTCTATAACATTCTGGCTCAGGGCTTAATTTCAGCTCCTGACTCTTTTCTAAGTCCCTGATAGATCAGTAGTGACTTGATTACAATACATTTTTCTTTTCTGTATTGACTTGGTGTTCGAGTTGTGTTGGATCCAAGCAGATCCCATGACACCTGTACCCCTGAACTATAAAAGCCTTATCTTCTTCACATCCAATGACGACCTCTTAAACCCTACCTTAGGGGAGGCAGCCTGTGTAGAATAATAAAAAAAGCTTGTTTTAATTAATTTGGTTATGATGATTTGGGTCTGTGGTCTTTCTCCTTACATCTTTGGAATTAGCACTACATCTAAAGATAGACTTTTCTGCTACCAAATCCTATGATGTCTCTATTATATAGAACCATCACTGACAGAACATAGAAAGTATGCGTATCCTTTCATAATCTTAGATTCAGCCCTTCATTTACTACCCACTCCTTTGCATATTGTGTTTCATTATAGTTGTTTTGTTTGGGGCTTAGTTTATTTGTTTGTGTTTTGTTTTGAGACAGTCTCATTCTGTCTTCTAGGATAGCAAATAACTCACTCTGTAGCCAATATTAACTTTACCTTTATGCCAATTCTCCTTCCCATTCACGCCAAATGATAACAGATGTTAAGATGCTGTGGCTGGCTTTACTACCATTCCTAAACTTCAATTGGATACAGGTGGTAATTACAGTTTACCCAACTGTAAATGTAACAATGCTGGAGTTCTATATCTTTCTTCAAGTCCAAACTTCTTTTTAAATTTTTTGAAGGTTTATTCATTTTATTTTATATTTATGAATTTTTTGCCTGTATAAATGTATATACTCCATGTGTATGGTTACTACCCGAGGAAGTTGGAGGAAGGCTGCAACATTCCCTTAAACTAGAGATACAGATGGCTATAGGTGCTGGGCTTTGAATCTGAGTCTTCTGTAAGACACAGTGATTCTCAGCCTTCCTAATGCTATGACCTTTTAATACAGTTCCTCATGCTGTGGTGACCCCAACCATAAAATTATTTTTGTTGCTATGTCATAACTGTGATTCTGCCACTGTTATGACTCATAATGTAAATATTGGTGCTTTCCAATGGTCTTCAGGGATTGCAAACCACAGGTTGAGAACCATTGTGATAGAACTAATTAACTGCTAAGTCATCTCTCCAGCCCAAGTCTGTACTTGTATTAGTTAGTCATCTGGTTATCCATCTTTTAGTGCAGTTCTATTAGAGAAAATAAAGATAAAAAATTGTTTCTAGTCTACCGAGGAAGAGAAAAGTAAAATCTAGCCATATATACCTTTAAGAATGGGCAGAACTTTAATTTGTAAAGATGAGATCAGAATGGTCAAAGGTGGAGAATGATACCAAGAAGACTCAGATGGAGACTGTGGGAGAAGAAACATTATGTCTTAGTTAGGGTTTTACTGCTGTGAACAGACACCATGACCAAGGCAAGTCTTATAAAAAACAACATTTAATTGGGGCTGGCTTACAGGTTCAGAGGTTCAGTCCATTATCATCAAGGTGAGAGCATGACAGCATCCAGGCAGGCATGGCCCAGGAGGAGCTGAGAGTTCTATGTCTTCATCCAAAGGCTGCTAGTGGAAGACTGACTTCCAGGCAACTAGGGTGAGGATCTTATACCCATACCCACAGTGGCACACCCATTCCAACCAGGTCACACCTATTCCAACAAGGTCACACCTTCAGATGGTGCCACTCCCTGGTCCAAGGATATACAAACCATCACACATTAGAAAAAGTTTGAACACGCTCTGCTGTTTCAGGCTTATAAGAAATGCCAGAACTAAGCTGGTCAGTGGTAGCGCACGCCTTTAATCCCAGCACTTGGGAGGCAGAGGCAGGCGGATTTCTGAGTTCAAGGCCAGAGTGAGTTCCAGGACAGCCAGCGCTACACAGAGAAACCCTGTCTCTAAAAACCAAAAAAAAAAAAAAAAAAAAAAAAAAAAAAAGCCAGAAGTGTTGTTTGCTAGTATTGAGAGGTAAGGGGAGATGCATGGAGTACACATTGGTCATTCATTCATTCATTCATTCATTCATTATTCATATTGTATGTGCAAAGGATAGTTTAGTGAATGAACCTGAGGTCAACTGATTTCCTAAACTTTCTAAACTATTTACTCTAATAGTTTGTCTGTTGCTAATATTTTCTATTCAGTAATCCTATATTTTGGAGATTTTCCTTTTAGATTAAAACCTTCTCTGATTTTCTTTTATTTGAGTGCTATGAAAGACTCCCTGCCAGGCTGCATGCCCACCTCACTGCTGGGGTGCCAGAATATAGTCTGTAATGGGGGCCCTCAGTCTGTGTTTTTCACTGTTGGGAAATAGTGGAGACTGGAATGATTGCTATGCTTCCCAGTCTCCTGTGTACCCAGGTACCACTGATGTTTCAATGGGAGCTGAGAACGGGGGTCCCCAGTCCACTATTCCCCTCAGGGTATCCATGTACCAGGCAGGAAGGCGAGGGCAGAGACTGGGGTGGGGTAGAACCAGGTTTGATTCTGAGTGGCAAGAATATGAAGGGGCTGAAAGAGAGAAAGCATTCAGGAGATTTAGGGGTGGCTCTTTACAATGAAAGTATCCTCCCACAGAGATATTCTGTGCCTATTCAAATTCCTTTATTTGTTGGTGAATGTGAACACATATACCTTACTCAGGATGAACGAGACATTAAATACCTTCTGCAGGAAGAAATGCCCAGGAAGGGAAGCTCATTGGTTGAACAGTTGGGGCCTATCTACCATGTAGAACTTCAGTTTTTTTGTGCTAATGACTGATTGTCATTGGTTCTCTCAGTGGGGTATCATGTTTACATGTTTCAGAGCATGTAGTGGCAGTCAGGGAGTGGCCCTACTCCTACTGTTCTCAATTCTGAGATTTATGGGAGCTGAGCTCACTCAACCTTACGAATTCTGTCTGGTGGCATGATCCACTTGCCTCACAGACTTCAAAATGTTGAGGAATAGAGGAAGCCTTGAGTGAATGTGGATGGAGCAGATGAAGTCTTGAAGAAGCTTGTATAATTGACAAAAAACAACACTTCAGACCATGGGAACTGGCAAAGCCTTTCTTGGGTGAAACCAGCCTTGGTCAAGCCTTCCTCTGATGTGTGTGCAAATAGTGACAGTGTTATGCCCAAGTTGCGGAGATCCCAAAAGACTACCAAGGAGCCAATTCCAGTGTAAATATATGACCCATTACAGCGGGTCAGAGTGAGAGCCCAGAGTCTAGGAGTTCAGGGATTTCATTGTGATTACAGCAAACTTGGGGAATGTCCATATGGGGCAGCATGTTAATATTTTTAAACTGCATTTCTGGCTTAATCTGCAGGAACAGAACATGGGGACAAAACCACTTGATGAACAGAATGGCTGATTAAGTTATCTGTTCTCTACATAATGTCTTAAGCTATCTAGATGTACCTTGACCCTGCTATTGTAGTCTGACTGACTGTTGCTAAGGGGGGTAGGTTGCCGTAGGATGTTTGCTCAAGTGGACTTTGTGATTTTCTTCTTAGAACTGGAGTTTAACCCCTGGCCTCTCACAAAATAGGGTTTATTCATAAATGGAGTTGGTTGGACATCAAAAATAGCTTCCTCCTCCTGTGTGCCTGCAGCTTTCTATATGTGTCTCTGGGCCTGTTCAAGAAGAAAGGACAGACACCAGGAACACATGCTGAAAGTCTGAGAGTTAGTGGGCTGTGTGTACTTTGATGAAACAGCACCAACAACACAGGAACATGGAACCTTAGACTGATTATTGTGCACCACAGGAGAAAGAGGAATAACTTGTCTTAGTGGAGAAAGGTCTCTGTAAGGGAGCAGTCTCAGTCTGTTTCTCTCTCTCTCTCTCTCTCTCTCTCTCTCTCTCTCTCTCTCTCCCTTATTGCACCAGGATCTCACTATATATAATCCTGGATGGCCTGGAACTCATTGTGAAGACTAGGCTGGTTTTGAACTCGTGTTGATCTTTCTGTGACTGCCTTTGCAGAGCTGGGATTCTAGGCATGAGTCACCACACCTGATTAATTTTGTCAATTTTTAGTCAATATTTCATTTGCAGTTCATTTTCTCCTTGACTAGTGTTGGCTGGAGTCTTCTAAACTTTACAAAGAATCAGCTTTTTTATTTCCTTTTTTCTTTTTCTTTTAGTCTTCTCTCAGACATTACACTCCGACTGATACATTTCCCCTCCCTTCACTCCTTCCAGTCCCTCTCCCTCCCCCTCCCCCTCCCCTTTACTCCCTCCCAGATCCATTCCTTCACCATTCCCCCCACCCCCAAAAAGCAAACCCCTAAGGGATATCTATATCAAACAAGCCACACATCATAAGGGGAGGAATGGAGGGACAGAGTACTAGAAGACATGACTAGAATTAGATAGAGCTTTTGACTTTTGAATTTCTATTATTTTTCTCCTTCTTGTTTTCTTCCCCCGGCTTTTTTTGTTGTTTGTTTGTTTGTTTGTTTGTTTTTCTTCTTTTTTTTCTACCTTGTTTAGCGAAATGTTTGGTTTGCTTGCTTTAAGCCTTGAAGGCATGCCCCATACACACATTAGAAACAAATGCTTTTTCTGTAATTGCTATTTCAGTTCCAACCCAGAGTCATCAGCACGTAGCACCTTATTGGAGTGATGGCCTGTGCACGTGCCTGTAGTACCTGTAGGGTTCAGAGTGGGTGTAAGACATCCCTGGAAGAGAGGTGCCAGGTGAGTGTGAGATGCCAACATGAGGGACTGGGAACCAAACTCCAGTTCTCTTCATGCTCTCCAGTCCCTAGGAGAAGTTTTTTGGCCTGATTTTCACTTACTGATTCACTTTGCAAGTGTTGTTTGTTTCTGAGGGCAAGTCTCATGTTGTAGCCCAAACTGGCTGAGAATAAATATTCTTCTTGTCTAGGCCCCGTAATTACCATGATGTTAAAAGCATATATTCCCATGTCTGTCTTCTTCAGCTTTTTCTTGCTTGTAATCACCATAACTGGTATTTCCATGTTGTTCTCAGGGTCATAACATTTGCATCCTGGCTTTAAATCATCTCTTGCTTCTTCATGTTTATTTTATCTGTTGGAATCATCTGTCTTCTTTCTTCTATAACTGTGCTTTTATGAGTGTGTATGTATGTGTGTATGTGTGTGAATGTGTGCATGTGTAAGTGTGTATTCATGCATGTGTGTGTTCCATGTATATATGGTGTATGCATGCAGGTGAATGTGTGTGTGCATGCATATATGAGAATGTAGGTGTATGTGTGTGCATGCATGTATGTGAATATGTGTGTGTGCACATGCATGTATATGAATGTGTGTGTGCACACATGTACACTGTGCACATGCGCATTCGCTGAGTGTGTGTTGTGATCATACTGTTCAAATGAGCTCAGGTGTCAGTTCTTTGCCCCATCAAAGCCTTGCTTATCCTTCTTCACCTGGACCCTACTGAGTTCAATGGCCTGGATGTTGTAGATGAGGAATAACTACTACTCTGAGACAACATGTGGAAAAAGAATGTCAAGCTTTTCCATGACCTCACAGGCACCTTCCCCTAGCCTGCGGTACTCAGAAAGTCCTCAGCACCCCAAGAACATTTACCAGATAATTCTGTTGGTTTTCCTCTTTAGTCTGTGATTCTGTTTCCCTTTCTAGTATTTTTGGTAGCAGTGTAGAGCAATAAGTGGTGTTCATTGACCTTCCTGACCATGGCCACAATGCTGAGTTACCACTTAGGGCAGGGACTCTTCTTTAGTCAAGCTCAGAGCTACTTCAAATTTAGAAAAGTGTAGCTGCTACTTATGCCTGTGTCATACACATGCCTCTAGAAGCTGCAAGAAGCAAATTTAACAACATGCAGGATTTCCAGTATTTACTTGGAAGAAAAAGGCAGTTATTCTCTCCCTCTCTGGTCCTGCCAGTCTCATCACCAGCATCACCAATGAGAAAAGGATGCCAAATGTTAAGCATAGTTTCACTTATTTTACTATTTTTTTCCCCACCAGATTTCTGCTACAGATTTTTCAGAGGTCAGAATGTGAGGTTCATTTAAATAATCTCCCAGTTGACCTCTATCTATTAGGTGAAATCCCATTCTTGATTAAAGTACACATTCCTGCCACTTCTCCAAGTAAACTGTCCCCTGGGATCCAGTTAGACCAACATTCTGCACCTAACTCCCTGCCTTGTGATTACTTTAGCTCCTCTCAAGCTGATAGGATGCCATGTCTTCTGTAGAGTCAGGATCCCTATTATTATCTTTCTGGTAGGATACTCACATATTTTACTTTGTTCTCATGCTCAAATTCAAAGGACCAATGGATGGGTTGTTGCTTTCTTAAAATAGTAATGTGTTCTCATATAAAAATATGTAAAATAAAAACAATATAACAAAATATTTGCAATTAGAGGACTTCATTGTGTCCTCTAATGAACACAATGATATTTCAGGAAATGATATTTCAGGGGTTAAGGAGCTAGCTCAGTTTGTAAAATGGTTGCCTTTACAAACACAGTCAGTCCATGTATACAGTCTATAGAACCTATGAAAGAAAACAAAACAAAACAAAAGTCCATACCTGAATGTGGTGGCACACACTTCTAATCTCAGCACTGGGGATTATACACAGGCAGGTGCCTGAAGCTCACCAGTCAACAAGCCTAGCCTGCTTGATGAGTTCCAGACCTTGCTATAAACCAATAAGAGAACAAACAAAAACCATGAATGGCATTTGAAAAAACTAAGCCAGAGATTATTTTCTGACCTCCTCCAAATACATGGGCACACAAGTGCCCTTACACATATACAAATATGAGCACATGAGCACCTGTGCACAGGCCTACAGGTACTCACAAATGCAGACATGCAAATTATGTCACTTCCAAACTATTGAACTTTCTTAGAGGCATTGCAAGAGAACTTGTAGTTCCTAAATAGGGGGTTTGTAACTGTATCTTAATACCAGAAGGCTAAAAGAAAGCATGAGAGTCAACTACTTAGAAGGCATGAAGTGAATTGAGGTGTTTAAGAGGGAGAAAAGGTTGGCAGAAAGCATCCACCTTTGTATTTGTCAGCCATTGGCAGAGCCTCTCAGGAGACAGCAGTATCAGGCTCTGTCAGCAAGCACTTGTTGGCATCCACAATAGTGTCTGGGTTTGGTGACTATATATGGGATGGATCCCCATGTGGGACAGTTTCTGGATGGTATTTCCTTCAGTCTCTGCTCCATAGAGTGACATATGGAGGGACCCATGGCTCCAGCTGCATATGTAGCAGAGAATGGCCTTGTTGGACATCAATGGGAGGAGAGGCCCCAGTATAGGGGAATTCCAGGACAGGGAAGTAGGAGTGAGTGGGTTGATGAGGGGAAGAGGGAATGGGGATAAGGGTTTTTTTCAGAGGGAAAACCAGAATGGGAATAACATTTGAAATGTAAATAAAGAAAATATCTAATTAAAAAATCTAATAAAAAAAGAAGAGAAGGGATTGGACACTAAACTTCAAGTCTAACTCTCAACTCATCAGAACATACTAATTATTAATCTATTTTAAAGTATAATTTCTAAGGTTGCTTAAACTAATTATTAATTATTATTATTTATTTGAGTCAATCCCTCAAATAATTTTGTTTAAAAAGTAGTGTATTTGTACAAAAGCATAATTTGTTATTGCCCCTTCCTTTCTATAGAGTCCATAAGGGCACTTTCACTTTCAAGAGAAATAATCTCTTTTTCCCTTTGTTGACTCAGGCCTCTACTGAAAATGTTAATTCCCACAGGATCTCACTTACTGAACATAAAGAAGGCAGGCTCCTGGGCCTGCAGCCTGAAGGTCCAGGTTAATAAGCCATGGTTAAGGTTAATGCCTGTTCTTACACGGTCATCAATCCTCTTTAGAAAAGGCCAGTGCAGTGGGATTTGCCACACCTGTCAGTCAGTTAGACTTCAGACACCAACAAGGGGCAAGAACAGAAGCTAACAGCAGAAGAAAGATAAAGGTCAGAGCAGTTTGACAGTTTGATGTACATGAAGCAGAATTCGGTATTAGCCCAAACTAAGTTGCTGCTCTTTTTCTTCTGTCCAACAGAAGTATACTTTTTCAAGTATACTTATAATGAATTTGCAGTTTCTAAATGTTTAGGCCATTACCCTAATAAGGCATATGCTAACACAAAATTAATTCTAAAAATAGTCCACATATTTTTATATATCTAAGTAGTTGTTGTCATAACTTCATCTTATCAACATAAAAACTGCTTTTAACGTCATTATCATCTACATAAATATTCCCCATCTCCAAATCAACCTCCTTAGCACCCATTCATTCACTTCATCTCAGTGGGAGCCTGCTACCATGCTCTAATGTCTGCCAATTATCTGCCTGGTAGCATGCTAGACTCTAAGGACAAGATACTGAGATTCAAACTCGTGGAACTTAAATGAGTGGAAAGGGGGCCCTTGCACACTATTTTTTATTTGTGTTATCAACAATTTAATAAACACAGGATACTCAGAATCAACAGCACAATATGGGAAAATTATGAGAAGCATTGAAACAATTAGAAAGATTTCTAGGGATTTTTAGCAGAAAGCTAGGCATCATTTAAGCACATTTCCTAGGTTATTTCTTGGGACTGAGTGGAGTCTTTCTTGGGATCCAGAATTACATCAAACTACCTCCTGATTTGGTAGAAAGATTTTTTTCCAGATGTCTATGGTTGTTAATAGCCACAGTGCTCCTATGAGAAACTGAGTGTTACTTTGGAAGCAGTCACTCAGGGCTATGGTACATGTTCCTCAAGAATAGCCAGACACAGAAAAAAAAGTTCCTACAAATCAGGTCCTACCATGTCTTAATTTACATGAAAATTAGCCAAGGATCTTGACAAATTGGAGGCTGACTCAGAAAGTCTGGGATGGGCCTGAGAGTTTGCACTGTGCAAGCTCTCAGGCGATGCTGATGCTGCAGGTGGATGGACCACAGTTTGGGATCCAAGGCTCTCTAGACCAGTCTATCAAACATGTGTTTCCTTATGTGATTTTGTGTTCTAAAAATTATAACTGTGAGAGGCCCACCCGCTGACATGCAGCATGGTCAGGCAGGAGCCACAAGAGGCCCACACAGTTTGAGTGGGCAGGTGCCACTATGATGAGCAATTGTGTGGTGGAGAGATGCTGGGAGATGCTGGGAGAGGAAGAGAAGCTGAATGCTTTAAACACTGAAGAGAGCTTGAACTGGAGACCGGAGGGTGACAAGGAACAGCCTGATGGGAGTAGCCTGTTCTGTCACCTGAGACCATGGTGATGTCCCCATTCATGCTGCCACTAAGGGCCACGTCTGATTTTGATCTTCAGCAGAAGGGGTCTGTGTCAAGTTCCATGGCTGATGTTACCACCAAAGGTCATGAGGGAGTTTTCAGTCTGGGCTACTTCCTGAGTCCATGTTGATGTCAAAGGGCAGCACAAAGTTAGCTCTGCCCCTCATTAGTTACAACACAGTAGAACTGGCCCTGGTGGTGGTGGTGGTGGTGGTGGTGGTGGTGGTGGTGGTGGTGGTGGTAGTAAGGCATGAATGAGCTGGCTTGGGGGTGATGAGCTTGGGAGTATTGGTCCCACCCCTTGCAGGCTGCTGTAGGCAGGAAGAAGAACTGGCCCAGTGACCTACCTGGACAAAGCAGGAAAGCTGGCAGACTAAGCAACTCAGCTACCACTCAAGCCCAGACCTAGGGCTTTGAGTTGGCCCACCCCAGCATTTACCCCATCTCTGAACTGCTGGAGCACGAGAAGCCAGTCCTGCAGTATCAAAGCTGCAGAATCAAAGTGAGGACCCAGTGTTTGGGCAAGAGGGTATACTGTGTAACACACAATGACACACCACAGCTTTCATGGTGAGATGATTTTTGTTGTTGTTGTTCATTTTTATATTTTATTTTTTTATTGATTTTTGATGCATTATTTCTCTGCTTGTGAATTCAAGCCAAATTAGATTAGATTAAAGGCAGGTTTATTGGGAAGCTGCTCTTAGGCACTGGCCTCAAGGATTGAGACTAGAAGAATCACCATGGAAGGGGGAAGAGAAAGGGCACTTGTGAAGAGAGAGAAGAAAAGGAAAAGGAAAAGGAAAAGGAGGGAGGGAGAGAGAGAGAGAGAGAGAGAGAGAGAGAGAGGTTTAGATTATATAGGAAGGAGCCTCTGGGAAAGGGAAGCCCAGCCCCTGGGCTGGGGGCATGGTACACAGTATGCCAGGCAGGATGCTGGAAGAACTTGGAGGTGAAGTCTGCTTTGATGTGTAAAATATGCACCTAAGGGCCTTGTACTTGGGTCTGAAAGCAAACACTTTCTTTGGAGTGGGGGTCACAAAGGTGGAGGGCACACATCAAGGGGTAGGGTGATGAGTGGTATTGAGGTGCATGGTGTGAAATTCAGAAAGAATCAAAAAAGTTTAAAAGAACTTTATTCTTTATTCCTGTAGACTCTTCTCAGACTCTAGATTGCAATAGTGAGATTATCTTCTCTCCAAATTCTCAACAATGTGTCATTGTCACCTTTACACCACTAGTGAATGAAATTCTCTTGCTTGCATATTATCATAAATACAAATCACTCAACAAAGTACTCATTTTTGCTACTACATGCTCTGACAGCTAGACTATTTATTCAACAAGTTCAGCTCAAAATTTTACTTTTCATTCCTTAAAAAAAAAATACCACAGTCTGAGGATCTTACTCTTCTTTAGACCGGGAAATTGAAGAGGTGTCAGGGAAAATCCTTCCTCAGCCACAGCTCCTCTTTCTGCTGTCATTTTCAGAGTCCATTTCAGCATATTATCTTCCTTGACTGTAGTTCATACATCCCAACTGGATGATAGGTAGCTTACTGAAAAGACAGTACACTATAATCAAGCTGAACCCATGGAAAAAGGAAAAGAACACTTCAAGTGTCTTAGTTGCTGTCCTATTGTTGTGAAAACACACCATGACCAGAGCCACTTATAAAGGAAGGTATTTAATTGGGAGCTTGCATATAGTTCCAGATGGTTGGTCCCTGATAAGCATCGTGAGAACATTCTGGGGAGCATGGTGACAGGCATGCTGGCATGATACTGGAGCCATAGCTCCATCCAGCTGAGAGTTCACTTCTGATCTGCCTATTGCAGGCTGAGAGAAGAGAGAGAGAGAGAGAGAGAGAGAGAGACTTGACTTGGCCTGGCATGGGTTTTTGAAACCTTAATGCCCACAACTTCAACAAAGCCACACCTCCTAATTTTTATCTAAGCAGTTCTCCTACATGGGGACTAAGCATTCAAACATATGAGCCTGTGGGGAGTATTTTCATTCAAACCACCACACCAAGGGAGCAGGAAAACAAAGTCAATTTCATTCTTTGTCCACTATGTGACATCAGAATCAGCAGACTAAGATGTGGTTTTAGGACAGCAATAAAGACCCTCTTGAGGACCAGGAATTTTCACATGCTATGTGCTCATGATTGATTGGTGGGAAGTCAACAAAAGCTTCTTTTCCCACTTTAACAAAGGACTCCTAATGTGGTAGTCTTAACCTCAAAGCAGAGGTCTGTGAGAGAAAGAGCATAGGATTTCAAGTTAGATCTGTCTGGCAGTAAGTACCAAATCCATCACTTACTGGCTCTGGTCATGTCCTTGGGCAAATGACTTAAACGTTTTTTCTCCTACTGTCTATTCTGTATATCAGTAGCAATATGAAGCCTGTGTAATAACATACTTATCTAGATTAAAATAGCTAATGGTTAAGAAATAAATATCTAACAGACAAGAGACATTTCATGGGTGCTAGTTATTTTTAACACTTCTGTTTTAGCAAACAGAATAACTTTTCATGCTGAAAATCTTAAACACTATAAATAGCAGATTTTGTGTCTGTGTGTGACAGGTCCTTGAAGAATCAAATTACCCATCGTCCATCTTATAGTGATATCAACACACTGCTCCAGAAAGACATTCAGGTAAACATTTATATAGTTGCATAAAATTTTATTTAGAAGCTCATTTTTTTTCTCATCGTGGCTGCTCACTTTACCCCTAGAAGAACTCCCTTTATTTTTACCATTTCTTTCAATTCCTGACTCTTTAATTAGCAAAATATTTCTCTATTGTACATAATGAAACAATACCTCGATATTGCACCTTAACAAGGTCTTTTAGACTCATAACAATCATAGCAAGATCATAAATTAGATATCACTATTTCTCTTGCACAGATGAGAAAATACAATCTACTCAAGTGACCAAAGATCATCTAAGAGCGGAATGGTAACTGTTAAGGGAGTTAGTCCTTCAAGATGAAATTGTTTATCCATGTACTTAGAGGGAGATGGACTTTTGGATAAGTCTGAAAACCTATGCCAAAAATGATAACCCAGTGTGCCTGGACCCTGAATCCAGAGATGCTTCATGGAAGAGTTCATGCTTGCTTCCTTTTTCACAACATGCACTTTTGTCTACAGATGCTTTAACTAGGGACTTGCTCTCCATTAGCAGTGCAGTTCCATGCTAGTTAGTCTAGAACCTTACACTCACAGGAGTTCCTTGGAATAAAGAAAGATGTCTGATGTTATCATTTTAATTTTAAAAATTCAAATGGAGGTTTGGGTTTGGTTAGCAAACATATGATAAGACTGAACTTCAAATTGTAGTCAGAAGCCATAGTTGGGGGAGAAGAAATAATTTGTATAATGCTGTGAAGAATCTATATATGTTAACATTTTAAATGTAACACACAGAACTGAGAAAATGATTGTACTCCTTACACAGACATCTTTCCAGACACCTTGGAACTTCAGATCTGTGTCCCCTAGCACTGTGGTCAGGTTTTAACATCTAGATCTAACTTAGTTTTCTTGGCAAAGCTCACTTTATTTTATAAAGAAGCAAAATAAATGAAGGCATAAATAATCAGGTTGAAATAAAGTATTATGCTAGCAGTAGGGTTTGAGAACCCTCACCTGCCTAAAACGGGCAGCTTGGAAATTATTTCCAATCAATTGGATTTCCAGGGAGAAAGAGAATAAAAAGACAATCAAGTCAACCCCCTACCCCTGTCTAGCCAGTGGGACACATCTTTCATGTCTCAGACTCAGTATGAGTTGTTTATAAATAGTGCTGGACCCCATGATGCCAAATAAATCCTGTGCTATTTTTGTAGCATGGGATGAGAACCAAGGCAAATTTTAAGCCTAAAGCCTGTATTATAGTTTCCAAAAATTCTCTGAGCATCATTCTCAACCCTCCTTGCTAGTGACCATAAGATACTATTAGGGTATGCTGGACAAATGGCAGTCCCCAACTACTAACAGGCAGTGTAAGAATGCCTAGTGAGAACAATGAACAGACATCTGCTCAGTCGTATTTACAATCTCAGTGTTGTAGCCCACAGCAAAATGGAGAAATAGTACTCCTTTGTTTGAAGCAGAGATAAGAGCCCTATCTGATAAGCAGATCCTTATCCAGGTATTATTTTGCCTGAAATATCTACGTTTTACATCAGAGTTTTACGTTCATCAGAGTCTACTCAGAGCACAAAAATGGGTTGTGCTAGTTAGTTCAATAGATGGGACTTAATATGGAGACCTGGTTTTTAATGTATTAAGATGGCTGAAAAGCCAAATGAGATGTTTCTAGTCCATTTAGAGCCTCCTTAAAACATATCAAAATGATTGGTGTTCAAGAGATGTAATGTAGAGTGATGTGTGAAGAATACAGCAAGGATAGGGAGTTAAAGCCTTCTGTGGGTCTTATGGATATAGGACCTATGAAGAGAAAAGTACTGGTCTTAATTCTGCTAAATGGCTGTGACCACCAACCATTGGATACTGTTGTAATTAGAGAACCTATACACAGCACTCAGCCGTACCTTCCACAGAGAAGAGCTAGGAGATTTAGAACAGCAAGACGCCACTACCATCATCAGAGCCAGGGAGGCAAGGGGAGAAAATGAGGCTGTGCTGTCACAGATGCCATGACCATGAAGGTTTGCAGTGGCACAGGGAAAGTGAACACTCCAGAAGAAGAGAACAAAAACTACCAGAAAAAAATCAAACAAATCAAGTGTACACAGAGTAAGTTTTGAGGAGTTCAGATAGGGATAGGGAGATGGCTCACAGAATAGATTTGCAATGCAAGCATGAGGCTGGGTATTGTCATCCCCAGAATCTGTGATCAAGCTGGGCAGGCATGCTAACTGCCAATAATCCCAACACTCAGAAGGCAAAGACACGGGTCTCCTGGAGCAAGCTGGTCAGAGTGACTGACTAGCCCAGACTGTTGCTCATCCAGTCCAGCAAGAGACAAATAAGTAAACCTGAGAATGATCAAGGAAGACAATACCAGGCATTAACTTCAGGACTCCGTACATGTTCGCCTTCCCCAAAAATGAACTTGAAGGAATAAACATTGTAATGCTGTATAGAAAAATGCATTCACTGAGAATTATACCATAATCAATATGGCAGAAAAGAGCAGTGTAGGCAAAAGTGTTGTGAAGACCCACAATGAAACTTGGAAAGATAAAGAGATGAAAAGGCAAAAGACTAATTGTGAAATAGAGAAGTTCCTCGTGAAATCTAACACATGTATATTTGGTACTAGGGGGAACAATAGGAACATGAGTTAGAAGACACAGATTCTTGTATGTTTGAAAGCCTTCAAACAACAAAGAATACTGTAAGCTTCCTGGTCTGGTCCCAGGATCTTAGGTTACCTTAAGCAAAAAGAACACAAAGAAAAGAAAACTACATGGTAGTATATCTTGGTCAAATTTATTAAAACAAGTGAAAGAGAAATAACTTAAGTCATAGAAAGAAGATATATAATAAGCAATAGAAGAAAAATAAAGATAACAGCAAACTTCTAGGATGTAATGGAATTCACGAATGTGGTTCCTCATTGTGGAAACTCTAGCTGAGTGCTATGTGTAAATGTTCTCTAATTACAAGAATAACCAGTGACTGATGGTCCCAGATGATCTGGGGTATCTCATATCTTTACACCCCTGTTGTTAACTACTGAATAAAGGCTACTCCTGAAATACTACTAATACTAGACAACGCAACAGTTTTCAGCCAACACAATCCTTAAGATGTAAGGATTGAGGGGTAAGGACCATTCATTTACATCACTCCCAACAACTGAAGAAATGCATCTTTTGTTTCTAGAGAGGGATCATGTTGTAGTGAATAAAAGTGTTGGCTATAACTTTCCAACCAAAGGCAACACATTTAAATCAATTTCCATTTCCTTAAAAAACAAAAAAACAAAAAAACTTTTTTTTTGAAATGAGGAACATGGATTTCTAGTATTGAAGAGCCAAACTACAACATTTATGGTTCATGTTAACAAATTTGGGGGAAATACTCTGAATACATGTATGAACTGCCAGTGATAACTTCATCAACTTGCTGTGAGCTCTAACTTGTATGTCACTACCATAATATCAATATAGTATGGGTTCTCCAGAGAAACAGTATATTGTGTATATTATGCTGGGCATGGGGAGGGATTTCTCCACACATTTCTGAATTCTGGACAGTCTTAGATTTGAAATTCTCAAAGGAGTTGAAGCCTCTGAAGCGTTATCGTGTAATCTGAGTTGGAGTATCCACTTTTGGGGAATCAGAAGAACTCATGATGCAGTTTGTGTTCTAATTTTGATACATGAAAATAGGAAAAGAGCAATGTTTCAACACAATTACGGGGAGAAAAAAGTATCTATTACATATATTTTTGTCCTACTTTTATTTTTGTTGTCGTGATAAAATTTTTGTCAAAGCAAGAGGGAAGAACAAGTTTATTTGGCTTGCAATTCCAGGCTGTAGTCCATGCTTATGGGGAAAGAGAGGCAGAAACTTCAAATAGCCAGTCACATCACAGCCACAGTCAATAGCAGGGAGAAATGAATTCATACATACTCACTTGCTTGAGCTCAACTTGATTACCCCATTCTTTCACAGTTCAGGACCATCTGCTTGGGGAATTTTGCCACCTGCATTTGGTTGAGTCTTCCTGCATCACTTAGTGAGCAATGCTCCACAGATATAGAAAAGGACCACTCAACATAGACAGTCTCTCATTGTGATTCTGTGCAAGTGAAGCTAACATTTTTGTTTTATTCTAGTTGAGACTTTAGGGGCCTACTTTCATCAGAGAAAGCTCTCTTTTCCCCTATGTCTACTCTTTTCACATGTTCATAGATCAAAAATACAACTACAAATGTACCTAGAAATAATAATAACTGAATATCTTGGTATCCCAAGGCAAGGTCAAATTGAAATTAGCCTTCACAATATCCAGGAAGATGAAATCAGCCTTTGACTACTATAAATTTTCATTTTCAAGTTACCACCAATCTTACATTTATATAAATTTGGTTCTGTGTAGTTGATATATCTTCATTTTATTGTTATTGAAGTCATTGGCACCATTTTCTAACCCCCATCCCCTCGTCCATTTTGTTGCTAATTTAGTCGTTCAGTCTTTACTGCTGGAGAGGACTTCTGGGCTTCTACTGACTGACAAACTCAAATCCTATCCAGGTGCCTGTTAAAATCTACCAAGTCTCAAGCGAATGACACGAGTGGCAAACCATTGACAGGCTCTTGACAAACACTGAATATGGGCTGGGGAAGTAGTCCTTTGCTGAAGTGGTTGCATTTGCAAGATGCTAAATTCAATCCCCAATAGCATCACCATGCATATCAGATGTAAAAGATGTCTTTAAGTATCCAGAAATTTGGCTGAGGCTGTCCACATGTGCAAGACAGAAACAGTGCAAGGTTTGGTGTGACATGAAAAGATTCTATCCCTCTTTGCATATTCTGACCAGATCATGGCTTCTGCAAAATAGATCAAAATATTTGCAAAATACTTTCCTTGTCTTTAAGATGTAGTGCTTTTAAATTTTAATATTTTTGAAATTAAAATACAGTTATGTTATTTCCCCCTTTCCTTTATTCTCTCCAACCCTTCCCATGTACTCCTTTTATGCTCTATCTCAAATTCACAGCCTCTTTTTATTTAATTATTGTTACATTTGTGTGTATTTGTATTCTTAAATATGTATTTACAAACTGCTCAGCTTGTATGTCTCCTGTATTTACATGATTTAAGTACTGTCAAATATTGGATGACCAATTGGGAGGCTCTTACCTGGGGAAAACTACTCTTGGTTCTGGCATTCTTTAATTTCCTGGGGTTCTTTGTTTCTTACTAAGGCTCCATGAGATTTCTCCCTTCCATGTTAGTATGAGACTTCATGATGTGGCTTCTCTGACACTTCTAGAAGATGCAATCGCCAAGCAACCATCATGTTCCTCCATCTCTTATTACCTTTCTACCTCTTCTAAAATGGTTCCTGAGTCTTATGTGTAGCAGTTTTATTGTACTTGTCTCAGTGGGGGCTGGGCACCGTTCAACCACTTGCTCTCTTTATTTAGATTTGGTATGATTTTCTGTAATGATCTCTATCTATTGCAAAAGTTTCTTTGCCGAGAGGTAAAAAGTTTGCTTATCTCTGTGTATAAAGATAACATTTAGCGTATAGCAAGGATTTATGTTAGATTAGTAAATTGGTGGTTGTAGGTTCTCTACCAAGATCCACGACTTCTCTAACACAAGGTAGTTGACTAGATTTCCAGCACTGGGCATGCACTTCCTCTTCTCTAGTTCTATTAGAGAGCTGTTGATTATGACCAAGGTATGCACCATAAGATAATTGTTCCATGCTAGTAATTGTTATAATCCATAGGTGTTATAGCTGGGTGGTACTATTAGTTGCTTCTTTCCCTTGGAAGCTTTCATGGCTCCTCGGTGTAGTGTACCAGGAAAGCTAATCTTCAGGGAAGAGGCTTTCAAGTCAGATCCATCTTAGGTCCTCTGTCCTGGTCCTGTGTCCAAAGTGCTTGGTGTCTTCAACAGAAGGTTGACTTATCTTCCACCTCTGAGAGGCAACCAAAGGCAACGCCACAGCCTGTAATGTTTTAGAAGTCTCTTGGACAAACTTTAACAACAGTCAAAAGGGGGATTCTGATGCCTCATGCTGGAGATTTTGTTAGTCTATTTACTGGCTTATTATCTCTGGGAATAGCCCTACAAAGGCCACTTTGTTTCTAGTCCACTGTTCCCAGGACACAAATCTGCCACTGATTACCTAGTATAAAATCTTTCAACACTACCCTTTCATTAGGGACTAAAGCTACTTTTCTTAGCCTTATAGACAAGAGTACTCAAGCTTTGACCTATGCTTTCCTTTTCCTGAACTTCTAGGCATACCCAGAAGCAGCCACAATTGCTCAGCACTCCACAGCCATTTTGGTTTTTGATACACTTTTCTCTTTGGTTTCCTTCACCTACTTTCAATATAGTATCAGATATCATCTTTTCTGGAAATCACTTTGAATATCTGTAGCAATCCTGATATACAGTTTCTAAAATGCAAGTTTTATTTAAAAATAATATAGCAGAACTCTGAACAGTGGTTCAGTGTGTGTGTGTGTGTGTGTGTGTGTATGTGTGAGTGTGTGTATGTATGTGTGTGTACATGATTGCATGTGTACATGTAAGTCAAGGCCTGAAGCCATCTCTGTCCCTGGTGTCTCTTAAGTCCAAACCATCCTCATTTAAAATGACCCTAAGCCTACTAATTGCAGATCATGTGTTTTCATCTTAGCATAGTTTTGCACATGCATGCTCATATATGTATTTGTGTACATACACACATATACACACATGTAGTATCTATTATCTATCTATATCTACACACACACACACACACACACACAAACACACACACACACACACATATATATATATAAACTATGCATATATTCTATGAATTGCCATTGAAATTTATATAAAAACATACATGCTTTTGTATTTTAACATCTACTGATGCATGTTTAATGCCATGTATTCATTATTCTTAACTCTCATACCGCTCACTATATAATGTGAGTATGCCCATAAGATACAGGCAGTTTGCCTCTTATGTCACCTGTGAGCCCTCACTCTGCTTTCCTAGGGTCAAAAAAAAAAAAAAAAAAAAAAAAAAGAAGCCATAGATACATTAGCAGTGTTGGTTTCCCTTGGATGCCCCACGGTTTTCAATTTGATGTTAATTTAAATGAACTGAAATGGAGCATGAGATCAGGATAGGATGACTGAGATCCTATCTCTGCTCCCAGCTGGGCCACAAATGGAGCCTGGCCATTCATCCCTGCCTGCTCCCCAGGCCATTTTCAAGGTCTTTTTCTATTACCCTTTTTTGGACACCCTTGCATCTGATTTTTTGAGGCCATGGTCTTGCTTCCTGACGAGTTCAGCCACAATCATTTGACGAGTGCAATCTTTAGGCTCCCCTGCTGTATCTCTGACGTGAAGTCAGAAGAAACACATTCCTCTGGCTTCCCCCCCTCAGAGGTCTTCTGTGTTTCCCTCTAATGGACTCTTTTAAGTGACAAGCTTCCAGCTGTTGTCATGGTTTGTCTGTTAATGTGGTTTGAGGCATTGGAGCAGTCTTTGAGCTTGGTGATTGTGCTATCCTGGGCTACAGTTACATGAAGTGAATCCTGAATTCCACAGTCAATGCTTGTGTTGAGAACACTGTTAATAGGCACACCACTGGAGGTCCCCTGAGGATTTAGCAGATGGATATTAAAACCACAGGGTGAGATCTGAGTCCATTTCTTTTTTTCATGTCCTCCTTGTAAGATAGGTGCTTCGGTTCTCTCACTGAGTATAATAGAGAAAAGTGAATCCACGCTAAATAGTTCTTCTATTTGCTTTTAATTTCTACTCCTACCAAGACTCAGATACTTTCTCAGTTGAAAGGCTTTGAGTCTATTACTTCTCGGATCACACAGAGTGACTCACAGCTAATTAAGCCACTGTTCCACGCTTTGGTCTCTGACACCTATTACAGTCTTTGGCAAGTTTCTGGGCTCTGTTACTAGTACATATTTTGTTTCTTCACACAATGTGGTCACAGTGATGCATCAAATTCCAAATCCAATTGTGTCGCTTTCTACTTAAAGGTATCCAATGTATCCCCACTGTTCCTCATATTAATCATAAGAAATTCTCAATAGAGCTTAAAGGATTCTGTATATCATCAATCCCACCTTCTCAGTTTTGCCTCATACCACACACACACCCACTCTCTTGCACAGAAACACACTGACCCTTTAAGTCTTTTTAATTCACACTGGTGTGTTCTCCTCTCTGCTCTCTTTTGTTTTTTTTTTTCATTCAGCAAATAAATACATGCATTTATCAGAGCCCTCACTTCTGATGTTTCTTCCTGCTTCTCAACTCACCCTGGTCAATCCTTTTGTCAGATTCCTTCTTAGACCCATCATGGTTTAGAACTAGATGGATCTTTCAGTGGCATTCACCGCCACCACAGGCTGGATGCAAAAGTGTCTCTAAGGCACTACTGAATATTGGTAATCAGAACATAGTGGGTGCTCAATAAAAATCCTTAGATGAATATAATGAATAATCTGTAGACAGGTCTTCCACTCCAATTAATGCCCAAACCTTGGCATATATGCTGTGTCCCGTTCTAATGCCATACGCTAAAAATACCTACCTTCTAAGGAAATATTTATGGCTCTTGTTGAGCTGCTTTCCTGGGAGGGAATAAAAGTGCACCCATAGCCTTTAAGCTGCCTTTCTGAGATAAGCAACCCTGCCTAAGAGTCTTTCACAAGGCTTGGCAATTTTCAATTTAAATATTGACCATGATGTCAATGATCACACTTACCAGGAATGTATAATGTAAGGAAAATGGTAATAAATATTATAACAGAACTCAACAGTGCTTCCAGACCCAAATAGATGAGTCATCTCTCTTGAAGAGATGGGGGGAACACAGGCATTTCCCACTGGGCTTTGAAGCTGAAGTCGGGCTGCTGCCAGTACTGTCTACTTGACCAGCTGCTTTAATGGCACCTATCACGTCTGTGGTTCAACTTAAAAGTTATTTCCTTTAGTGGGATTTCTCAGACAGTCCCGTAGCCAAGTCTGACACTCTGAGCATCCCTTCCCTGCCACACAATCACCTGTCCAGCTACCTTGAATACCTCTAAGTGCCATAGAAGACAGACCCATACTGCCTTTCTCATCACTTCTTGAATAGAGTCTGCCTGGCTCAAGGCGATGTTTCAGTAAGTATCCAATGATTGGTTGAGTTAATGAAGGAAAAACCAGAGAACAGAAGTGGAAATGACTAAAACGACTCTCAAAAAAAAAAAAAATAGAGCCTTAAAAAGAAAACCTTTAGAGGAGAGGAAGTAAAAAGAGGGGACAGCAAACAGCAACACAGGTAGTGAACCTCCATAAGGATACAAAAGAGAAAGAGCCCTGAGTGCCTTGGGAGTGCACAAGGAGAGAACATTTGATGTGGTTAAGTGCGCATTGCATACAGGGATGTGCAGTAAAAGGGAGACTTAAAAGACTAGTGGGAGCCACACTTTCAGTGGCCTTGAGTCATAATGGGGAGCTTGAATGTTTTTTGTCATCAAGAGGAGTTTCAAGGCAGTTAAGTAGGAGGCTTGTCGAGTTGGATTTGTACTTAGAAAAATCACTTCAATTTCCAGATAATGGGGAGGATTTGGGGGAAGGAAAATGAATGAAGGAACACGGAACTGTTTAGAAGTTACTACAACTGGTACCTGTTGACATTTGGGATGGAGATGCTTGGTGTTGGCTTTTTTATGCATCCCAAAATGACTATCAGGATGACCTAATGTTCAGATGCTAAAGAGTCATACACCAAAAGTCACCAAAGGAAAGTGGATTATATGACAGGGAACAACTGTTTTTGCAGTGCGCAACCATGGACTTGGATTTTCCAGAAGAAAGGCACATAAAATAGGGTGTTGTTTCCTGAAGGTTGCAAGGTCAATTGTAGTCGCTAGCAGCCACAGGTTACTGGGTTCCTGAAAAGAAAGTTGGGATTGGATGGGAAAGGCATTGAATGAGCCAAGATAAAGTTCTCTGATTAAGGCCCAATCTTTAATGTACCGCACTAAGTATATATGGGAAAACCCAAGGACCCATCCCTCTGCTTCAGCTGGGTCCTGTTGCTAGTTTCAGCTGGATTGAGTTGCAAAGCAGGCTCTTGAGCAGCTCAGTGGGCAGGCAGTTCTCAGTTCTCTGGCAGGAAGATGTAAATGTAACAAAGTCAGACTCCTGGCTCCAGTGTCTGAGGAGGTTTGTTTAGCCAACTCAAGGCTGGGGGAAGGACCCAGTCGATCACAGTCTATATATTGCCATCCATCATGCTGGATTAATAATCAAAATGCCTTTCATAGTTGATCTCTGATTCCCTTTGGGAGGAGTTTCCTCGGCTTACAGTCCATGAGATTCTGGGCTCCATGCCAGAATAACTAAGGGGTCTCTGAGCCTAGCAGATACAACAGGTACTAACCCAACACCAGAAGGAGAAATGCCTTTCATGAAAGAAAGCTAGTGGAAATAGAACCTGGGAGAAAATAGTGAAGATTCAGATATGTTCCCCCGGGTTCTACTGTGCTTAAAGCTATATGCCCTTCAGACTCTTTGTTTTAATAAACCAGTGAGCTTGTATTTTTAATTAAGCCACTTTATATTCTATTGTTTGAAGAAGCTTAGCACTTATCTACAAAACACTTGAGAAGCAGTATTATACAATGTGTAATGAACACCTAATGCACGTTTCTTCCTAAGCCCACAAAGCACCCTTTTCTCCATTCCTATGTCACACTTGTGCAGTATTTTCATCTGTGTTTCTTGTTTCCTGGGCAATAAAGCCATATTCATATGTAATGATTAAGAATGAACTTTCTGGGGGTTGATATGTGCTGCAATGCTCAACTGATGGTTGTCATTGTACGTTCCATATTACAGTCATACTGGGGAATTAAAAAGCAAGTTCCTGTGCCTAGACCCTGTCAGACCAGTTAAATAAGAATGTGTTAGAGATAATATTGGTCAGGCAGTGAGGTACTTTTAGTCAATAGCTTCTTCAATTTTAGAGAAAAAGACTCTGAGGCTCAGTGAGATTACATAATAGGTTAAAGACCATACCATGCAACTCAAGTGCATAGTAACTTGCAAGGCACAGTAATATCCTGGTGAATTTAATGCAACACAATTATAGATAAGCTGAGATTGTTTTCAGAATCCATGGGCTTTCTTTACTTCTTCTTACTTCATGAATTTTAAGTACACACACACACACACACACATCTATCTATCTATCTATCTATCTATCTATCTATCTATCTATCTGTATCATTATCTGGTTGGAGCCATACTTGTGCATTACTGGTAACAAGTCTTTGCAAATCTCACTGTGGTCACTTTAAATTAACCTGCCTGCAGTGTGTCACAAATTATACAACTTCTCTTATAGCCATAGTCTCAACTCTAATGAGCAAATCACAGTGTCTCCTTGTTTTGCAGTTGGGAAGATTAAATTGAATCTACTTTCAGTTCTTAGAATAGCACCTACAATATAAAAGACAGTCAATTAGTGTTAAATATTTTTCTTGAGGTTCCCCTAGGTCTACATCTATTGTAATATGGCCAAAGTCACAAAATTTTAACAATAATTAGAATTCGTGATGTTGTCAGTTACATATGACTCCTTCGGCTCCAGTCTTGTCTCTTTACTTACATTTTCTCAACCATTTCTAAAAGAATAACTACAAAGTATAAATAATTCAATTATTGATATTTTGTGGATGAATAAAGCAAATATATAACACTTACCTTTCCCAAGAAATGGAGAAAGGCTTTAGATTTCTGAGGTCAAATCCTAGAACATCCCCTTTTGGGGACAAATATTAGCATTGGTTTACCATAGGTCTGACTTTCACACACACTAATGATTGCAACCATTATAATAGCACTCTACAAATAATGAAATAGAGTTCTTCAATTGTATAAATTGAATGAATATGTATCGAAACCTAGTCTGGGGCTGAAGAGACAGTTTGGTGATGAAAAGTACTTGTTCGTTAAGAGGACCCAGGTTCAATTGCCAGCACTCTCATGGCTGCTCACCATCATTCATAACTCTAGTTCTAGGAGATCTAATACCCTGTTTTGACTGCCTTGGGCCTCAAGCCTATAAATGCATTTGAGGTGCTATGTGAGAAAAAAAATCTCATATATGTAAATTAAAATAGCTACATACTAAAACCAAAACAAAAAGAAAACAAAAGAATTCTTTAAAGAAATTCAAAGACAGTGTTTTGATTTCTTCTAGAATAAAGGCTTAATTAAAATTCTGATTAATTAAAATAATATGTATAAGGTAAAAAGTTTCATTTGGAGATTCATAGACAATAACACAGGGGTGAAATAAGACTCCGAGGGGTTCCCATTGCCATGCTCACCGGGCTGTGAACCTCTGAGCCCCTTCCCCACTTTGGCTTGGCTGAGCATGAATATTCCTTTTATCCATAATGCCTCTACCTCCTGGGAGTGTCTTCCTTCTGAGTCCAGTCCTCTTCATAATCTCAGCTATGCTCCTCTCATTTGGCTTAGAAATCTCTATATTTTGCCCCAGTACAGGGGAATGCCAGGGCCAAAAAGTGGGAGTGGGTGGGTAGGGGAGTGGGGGGAGGGTATGGGGGACTTTTGGGGTAGCATTGGAAATGTAAATGAGGAAAATACCTAATAAAAATATTAAAAAAAGAAATCTCTATATTTAATACTGGAAAATTCCAGCTTTAAAAGAGAAATTCTGGAAATGAATTCAAGCTGGGTCCTCAGCTCAAGTCTATTACCTTGAATTAGTGGCAAGGATAGTTCCCATGACTTAATTAATTATCCCATTATCAGCAAATGAAATACATTTGCATATTCCTGTAGAGCGTCATTATTTAAGTTTAAAGGCACTTAAAACCCAGTCACATAATGGCTATAGGGACTGGAATCAATATAGGTCATTCATAGGAGAGGACTGACTACAGTGAATGGAAGACACACCTTATTGATGCCTGCTCTATGTCTGCATTCCCATAGGACTTAGTGAGCTCCTACTAAGCACAAGATAATAGTATAGCTGCTTATGCTAAGCATAGGAACCAGGCATTGAAAGTAATGCTATGCATTAAGGTATTGATCATTGTGTGCATTTCTTCATCACAGGCAGATTCCATGTAGTGACATCTGGATACAAATTAGAGAATTCAATTATTCAGAGCCAAGTGGGTATATCTGTTTCCTGGTAGATGAGTAATTGACTCATAGTTGGCAACTTACAGGCACAGCTCTGGGCTATTTCAACAAAGAAAGAATGAAGGTATAGAAGGTTTTCTAACGCTAAGAAAAAGAACTTTGCAGCCATGTTTGACACTCTGCAGGGACTCTGAAATAATCAAATTCATAGATGCAATTTGGTTACATTGTATTCTCTATAAATGAGCTGATTAAAAAAAACCCAACAAAACAAAACATCAGAAACAACAAAACTTCTACAAAAATATTGGCATAATTTGACTGTTGTAAACAAAAATGTAAGGCATTTGACTGCCCATGTATGAAAGGGCTCTAGAAAGGTGGCGGTTGTCCCAGAATAGGGGAACATCACGCATACATGTACTGTAGACAATACTGGTGTTGAGAGACCAGATCTTGGGTTCAGACTCCATTTTAGAGAACCTGACCTAAGGTTGAACTCTCTAGCACCAGTTTCCAGATTACTCTCAACAAACCTGTGTGACCAGGTTACAAGGCTGCACCTGGAACTTTACTACCTAACAACCACCCATCAGAAGGAAAGCAGAAGTTAAGTTTATGGTTTGGCTCCCAGCATGAGATAATTATTTTAAAGGGCAACAAAATTCCATAATAGACCCCCAATCAGATGTGTGCCAGGCTAGAAACCTCCTCGCTTGCTTGCCACTTCCTATAAAATCTTGTCCTGAAGAGAGCTGAGGACTCCACCCTCCCCTCCTGCTGCATCAGAGATGATGGTGTGACCCAAGCTAAGCTCAAACAAAGAGACCGGAGTGCAATTGCATCAGAGTCAGATCCTTGGTGGTCTTCTGGGCTCACGAATGAGACAGACACAACAATGTAAAATTTGTAACTTTTAGTTTCAAATTCAAAGTTGAGAAATTTTGCTTTAACTACTGTTAGTCTAATCTCTGAAATTAAACAGTTGAAGTGAATTAAAGACCAATTTGAACCGGGCAGTGGTGGTGCATGCCTTTAATCCCAGCACTTGAGAGGCAGAGGCACTTCTGAGTTCCAGGCTATCCTGGTCAACAGAGTGAGGTCCAAGACAGCCAGGGATATACAGAGAAACCCTGTCTCGAAAAACAAAACAAAACAACAACAACAAAAAAAAAGAGATCAATTTGAGATTTAAAAACAAACAAAAAAACAGTTATTATTTTCACCTGGTTCTTAGCCTCCACAGATCCCTAGAACACAAGAAAGTAATTTCTCTGCATATGTAATGAGGAAAGAACAAAGACTACCTGGAGAAATATACAGAAGAAAAGAGAAGATGCCAAAGGATAGACAGACACAGCTCTCATTCTATTCCAATAACACTCTATTGTATAGCGGCACTCCTTCTGTTCCACGGTGCCCACATGAAAGCCATCTGTGCAGGTACGGAGATGACACAAATTCAGGATGGGATGCAATGAAGCTGATTTTTGGCTTTATTAGGATGAGAACTTGAAGGTGGAAGCTTGAGTCTGTTGATAAGTTTACCCACGCCACTTGCTCAGGTGATGGGAAAGACCTTGTCTACTCTGAGGACATTCTACAGAATCTCAAAGCCTTCCATGGCTCTCTAGTGCCTTATAAGCTTTAGTGTGCATCACAGTTCCATGCGGCCCTTGCTATGATGCTGATTCTGTTAGGATGAGCTCAAATTTTTCATTTTTTATAAGCGGGTGGCTTACTGCTTGTGACCCACACTTGAAAACTCAGTGTGACTAGTCTCACCTCACCAACCACCTGCGCTGCGTCAGAGTGGGTGGAGTCATTTGTCCTAAACATGCACCAAGTTCTAGGTGTTGATGGTCCCTCTTTTCTATTTTCTCTAAAGCTTGTCCCTTTTTTCCATCTATGTGTCCTCAGATGTAACATCAAAAAAAAAAAAAAGTTCTTGTTCTGTCACATTTTCCCCTCCTTTCGTGAACACATCTGTAGTTCCTTCATCCTGCTCCTGATGTATCTCTGTAGGACACTGGGAACCTGGTGTGTCTGCTCTGACAAGGTGTATGGAGAGACACTACCTCCAGCCCAACTTTCCCATCAAGTGGCTTTGCTGTTCTGTCTCACATCTGTGTTTGAGGGTCTTCTCCTGTTTCAGCTTCTCTTCCACCTCTATTCAGTAAAGTGCAATGAAGCTCTCAGGAAATGCTTATTGAATTCCATCTCATGATTCAAGTTCAATGGGCTACCTGGACAGTTGATTTAAAACATGTTCCAAAAACCAAACTGAGATGATCTTACAGCAGGCACGTATCAACATTTATGTTATATCCCTGTGCTTTCATACTCGGCAAAACTATGAGAAAATTCCTTTTTCTTCTTTCTTTTTTTTTTTTTTGTCTTTAAGCTTGTATTGTGATTCAATTACCCTGCTGTGCATAGTTGCTGCATTATAGTGACTCTTCTATACCTCGATCATGCATAATCCTGCAGAATTACTGAGGTTTTAGTTCAATACTCTCAAGAACATATCCCTAGAGGTTTGTTTTATACTATCTATTTTGGATCTTATGAATAACATCAGACTCAAGAGCCTGTGGTACCTACTACACTTTTGTCTCCTAGCCACTTACCATGTTTTGTTGTCAGATCAGGAATGCCTGAAGCTTCCATTCTTATTTTTAGCTGAAGTTGCTATTTTAGACAATTTCTGTCCTACACAGAAGACATGTGGCCTAGTCCTAGCCAATCAAAATGTCTTAAGTTGTTTTGACCACTGTAACTGGTTCTACATAGACAGGACACCCATTCAGAAACAATGCAATGCAGTATGATATTCTTGTAGGAATGTTTAGAACACACTCTCTTCTATCTTTTGACTTGAACTCAATATGTTGGTCTGGCATGGCTGGCCACTATCTTGTTGTAAACTCATTCCCAAGAACAAATGAAGTAAAGCATAAGTAAGTGACAAGGACAGCTGAGACTAGAAGAAGCCAGTTGAACTTGAAGCCATGGGTCGTTCTGGCCTTGGCAGTTTATTAAAGGAGAAATTACTGTTGATTTGTGATCATTTGTTTGAGCTTTTGTTGCATGCAAGCAAGATATGTCTAACTGACATTTAACAGGGATAATAATGTATGTTTGACATCCAGATAACTGGGATGCTGAGGCAGGAGACTGCTGAATTTGAGGTCAGCTCAGCCTCATCAACAGTTACATATTTATATTTATATAGTGTCTACCTCAAAGAGGAAAAAGTCAGGGAGAAAAGGAGAGAGAGAGAGAGAGAGAGAGAGAGAGAGAGAGAGAGAGAGAGAACAAAATCCTGTCTGTCCTCTTGCTCATTTTTTTTTCAGCTAAGTCTCTCCCGCTTCTACTCAGTACAATGAGAATGGAATGCAAACATCTCTGCATAGTGTGTTCATCTCTTCACTTAAAACTTAACCTGGTATCTTCCTTTCCTTCTTTGTCTTTTCCCTTACGAAGTCTTTCCCTAAGCTCAAGCTATTCAATAAGGTAGATGCCTATACCCAAATGGCATTCATTTCCTAATGGAGTAAAGGCCAGGACCACATGGGAATCTTGTATTTTGTATACCAGCCTCGTACTAGGAACAGGATGGCCTCCCCAGAAGTCCTCACCCATCTTCATAGTGTGGATAATATCTTTGTGTTCTGTGGACCCTAGTTTTCTCCTCTATAATGAAGTAGTATATAGATGGATCTAATGTCCCTTTCACTTCAAGCCTCATTTAATGAATTGCTGCCTCCCTTCTTTTCAGTGATCTCTTTGCACTTGTGTTTAGAGCAACACTGGAATTAGGGTGAAGTAATGAGGTGCTTATGAAAGAATATTCAAGGAGATAGTCTTAGATGTTAACATTGCACTAGCATAAGATCCAGTGCCTCTTTAATTTTGCTCGATAGACATGGGACTTCATCACCTTGATCTATTGTCTGCCTGAAAAGTGATACTTATAGCAATGCTTTCTTGAGGATGGTGGTGCTGAATGACACATCCATCGTTAGTGTCGTCTCTGTTGCTGTGATAAAATAGCACAGACAAAGGCAACTTAGAGGAGAAAAGAGTCTATGTACAGCTTGCAATTTCAGAGGGACAGAGTGTAATCATAGCAGGAAAGACAGGTTATGAGGAGCCTGGTGCTGCTGTTGATGAAGTAGGAGCCTCCCTATTTCATCAACATGTAGGAAGAAGGGTTGGGCATGGAAAGAATAGGAAACAAGGTCAGGTTACATACCTTTAAAGCCTACCCCAGTGAGGCATATTCTCCAACAAGGCTCCACTTCCTATAAGTTTCATAACCTACCCAAAGAGTGTCACTGACGGAGACTATGCTGGGGCCTAGCAAACACAGAAGTGGATGATCACAGTCAGCTATTGGATGGGTCACACGGCCCCTAATGGAGGAGCTAGAGAAATTACCCAAGGAGCTAAAGGGAACTGCAACCCTATAGGTGGAACAACAATATGAACTAACCAGTACCCGGGAGCTCTTGTCTTTAGCTGCATATGTATCAAAAGATGGCCTAGTCGGCCATCACTGCAAAGAGAGGCCCATTGGACTTGCAAACTTTATATGCCCCAGTACAGGGGAACGCCAGGGCCAAAAAGGGGGAATGGGTGGGTAGGGGATTGGGGGGGTGGGTATGGGGGACCTTTGGGATAGCATTGAAAATGTAAACGAGGAAAATACCTAATAAAAAAAAAGGAGTGTCACTGACGGGGGACCAAGTTTTAAAATACAGGAGCCTATGGAAGATACTCCTCATTCAAACCATCACACTCACCACAGTGGTTTACTTGGCTTCAACAACCTTGAATACTGGCTTACAGTTGACCAGCCAGATCTGGACTTGGGGGATGGCTTACTTAGTAAGAAGCACTTGCTGGTTAAACATAAAGGTGTGGGTGCAGATTCTCAGTATTCACATAAAAGCTGAATGTCAACTTAAGCACTTGTAACCCCAATGCTGGAGCCTAGAGACAGGACAGAGATGGAGGAGGGACTTCTGGAGTTCGCTGGCCAGCCAATCTAGCTGAAAATTGTAAGCTTTAGACTCACTGGGAGGCTGTCTCAGAGTCATAAGGACAGTAGGACACCTAACATTCTCCTCTGCATGGGCATGCATATTCATCAGTATGTACTTACAGGTTTGCAGACATGCAGACTCCACACACGAGCATGCATGCACACACACACACACACACACACACAGAGAGAGAGAGAGAGAGAGAGAGAGAGAGAACAAGGATTCATTTAATACTAGCCCCGTTAAGCATGAAAGTTAATGCTTATAAGAAACAAATGAGAATACATGATCTCTCTCTCTTTCAGAGAAAAGGAAATTAAGACTAGCTGAACCAAAATCATTTTCCAAGATCACATGGCCCAAATGTGTCAGATGCATTGCTGTTGACGCTGGTGGTCTCTCCGACTTTAAAGTCCGCTGAACCACCCTGAGAGTCTTGCAAACAGTCAGTACCATTTGGATTGATTATGTGCCTTTTCTGCTCCCAGCTGCATCAGTGTTTCTGATCACCCACTAACTTACGAGCAGGTAAGTTTTAACTTCTGATCACCAAGGGACCTAGGTTTAACAGCCTCCTTCAGTGTAGCATAGCAGAGAGCTCTCTTTGAAGAGCCCATTCCAGTACATTCCTACAGCTAGGGTTGCAGTCCTGTTTCCAGCACAGTTCTTATTATCAGAGTGCCCGCAGCAGCAGCTTATTGACAACAAGAAGCATTAAGGCTATTTCTGCCCACACTCCATGCACACATCTCCCAGCATGTCAATAACAAATGTTTCTCTGACAGCCCCAAATCTACTCATCTAGAAAAAGGGATTCCACATTTATTGCTCTTTGCAGAAGTTTTATGAGTGAACTCCAGTGCAAGTTGTCTGCTTTTGTTTCTAATTCAAAAATCACAACTTTTCCTGTTTCTTTTTTTTGTTTGTTTGTTTTTGTTTTTTTGTTTTTCTAGACAGGGTTTCTCTGTATAGCCCTGGCTGTCCTGAACTCGCTTTGTAGACCAGGCTGGCCTCAAACTCAGAAATCCACCTGCCTCTGCCTCTGTCTCCTGAGTGCTGGGATTAAAGGCATGCACCACCACGCCCAGCATACTTTTCCTGTTTCTTAGAAACACGAAAATTAAAAATAGCCTCTTTTAAAAATTTTTATTAAATATTTTCTTTATTTACATTTCAAATGCTATCCTGAAAGTTCCCTATACCTGCTCTCCCCCCGCCCCAGCCCTGCTCTCCTACCCACCCACTCCCACTTCTTGGCTCTGGCATTCCCCTGGACTGGGGCAATCGAAGTTTGCAAGACCTAGGGGACTCTCTTCCCAATGATGGGCATCTTCTGCTACACATGCAGCTAGAGACACGAGCTCTAGGGGTACTGGTTAGTTCATACTGTTGTTCCACCTATAGGGTTGCAGACCCCTTCAGCTCCTTGGGTACTTACTCTAGCTCCTCCATTTGGGGCCCTGTGCTCCATCCTATAGATGATTGTGACCATCCACTTCTGTATTTGCCAGGCACTGTCATAGCCTCATATGAGACAGCTAAATCAGGGTCCCTTCAGCAAAATCTTGCTGGCATATGCAATAGTGTCTGGGTTTGGTGGCTGATTATGGGATGGATCCCCGGGTGGGGCAGTCTCTGGATAGTTCATCCTTTCATTTTAGCTCCAAACTTTGTCTCTGTAACTCCTTTCATGGGTATTTTGTTCCCTATTCTAAAGAGAAATGAAGTATCCACACATTGGTATTCCTTCTTGATTTTCTTGTGTTTTGCAAATTGTATCTTGTATCTTGGGTATTCTAAGTTTTGGGGCTAATATCCACTTATCAGTGAGTGCATATCAAGTGACTTCTTTTGTGATTGTGTTAACTCACTAAGGATGATATCCTCCAGATACATCCATTTGCACAAGAATTTCAAAAATTCATTGTTTTTAATAGCTGAGTAGTACTCCATTGTGTAAATGTACCACATTTTCTGTATCCATTCCTCTGTTGAGGGGCATCTGGCTTCTTTCCAGTTTCTGGCTATCTATGAATAAGGCTGCTATGAACATCGTGGAGCATGTGTCCTTATTACCAGTTGGAACATCTTCTGGGTCTAAGCCCAGGAGAGGTATTGCTGGATCTTCCAGTAGTACTATGTCCATTTTTCTGAGGAACTGCCAGACTGACTTCCAGAGTGGTTGTACAAGCTTGCAATTCCACCAGCAATGGAGGAGTGTTCCTCTTTCTCCACATCCTTGCCAGCATCTGCTGTCACCTGAATTTTTGATCTTAGCCATTCTGACTGGTGTGAGGTGGAATCTCAAGGTTGTTTTGATTTGCATTTCCCTGATGATTAAGGATGTTGAACATTTTTTTTAAGTGCTTCTCAGCCATTCAGTATTCCTGAGTTGAGAATTCTTTGTTTAGCTCTGTACCCCAAACTTAATGGGGCTATTTGAATTTCGGGAGTCCATCTTCTTGAGCTTTTTGTATATATTGGATATTATTCCCCTATCAGATTTAGGATTGGTAAAAATCCTTTCCCAATCTGTTGGTGGCCTTTTGAGACATATTGAGTGTCTTTTGCCTTGCAGAAGCTTTGCAATCTTATGACGTCCCATTTGTCAATTCTCCATCTTACAGCATAAGCCATTCCTGTTCTGTTTAGGAATTTTTCCCCTGTGCCCATATCTTCGAGGCTTTCCCCCACTTTCTCCTCTATTAATTTCAGTGTCTCTGGTTTTATGTGGAGGTCTTTTATCTACTTAGACTTGAGCTTTGTTTAAGGAGATAGGAATGGATCAATTCACATTCTTCTACATCATAACCGCCAGTTGTGCCAGTACCATTTGTTGAAAATGCTTTTTTCCACTGGATGATTTAGCTCCCTTGTCAAAGATCAAGTGACCATAGATGTGTGGATGTATTTCTGGGTCTTCAGTTCTATTCCACTGATCTACCTGTCTGTCACTATACCAGTACCATGCAGTTTTTATCACAATTGCTCTGTAGTACAGCTTTAGGTCAGGCATGGTGATTCCACCAGAGGTTCTTTTATTGTTGAGAATAGTTTTTGCTATCCTAGGTTTTTTGTTATTCCAGATGAATTTGCAAATTGCCCTTTCTAATTCAGTGAAGAATTGAGTTGGAATTTTGATGGTGATTGCATTGAATCTATAGATTGCTTTTGGCAAGATAGCCATTTTGACTATATTAATCCTGCCAATATATGAGCATGGGAGATCTTTCCATCTTCTTAGATTTTCTTCATTTTCTTTCTTCACAGACTTGAAGTTATCATGTTACAGATCTTTGATTTCCTTACTTAGAGTCACACCAAGGTATTTTATATTATTTGTGACTATTTTGAACTTGTTTCCCTAATTTCTTTCTCAGCCCACTTATCCTTTGTGTAGGGAAAGGCCATTGATTTGTTTGAGTTAATTTTATATCCAGCTACTGCACTGAAGCTGTTTATCAGGTTTAGGAGTTCTCTGGTGGAATTTTTAGGGTCACTTATATATACTATTATATCATCTGTTAAATAGTGATATTTTGACTTCTTCCTTTCCAATTTGTCTCCCCTTATCTCTTTTTGTTGTCGAATTGCTCTGGCTAGGACTTCATGTACTATATTAAATAGGTAGGGAGAAAGTGGGCAGCCTTGTCTAGTCCCTGATTTTAGTGGGATTGCTTTGAGTTTCTCTCCCTTTAGTTTGATGTTGGCTACTGGTTTGCTGTAGATTGCTTTTATTATGTTTAGGTATGAGCCTTGAATTCCTGATCTTTCCATGACTTTTATCATGAAGGGGTTTTGGATTTTGTCAAATGCTTTCTCAGCATCTAACAAGATGATCATGTGATTTTTGTCTTTGAGTTTGTTTATATAGTAGATTACATTGATGAATTTCCATATATTAAACCATCCCTGCATCTCTGGGATGAAGCATACTTGATCATTATGGATGATCGTTTTGATGTGTTCTTGGATTCAGTTTTAAGGATTTTATTGAGAATTTTTGCATCGATATTCATAAGGGAAATTGGTCTGAAATACTCTTTCTTTGTTGGATCTTTTGTGATTTAGGTATCAGAGTAATTGTGGCTTCATAGAATGAATTGGGTAGAGTACCTTTTGTTTCTATTTTGTGGAATAATTTGAGGAGAGTTGGAACTAGGTCTTCTTTGAAGGTCTGATAGAACTCAGCACTAAACCCATCTGGTCCTGGGCTTTTTTTGGTTGGGAGACTATTGATGACTGCTTCTATTTCTTTAGGGGGGATGGGACTGTTTAGATTGTTAATCTGGTCCTGATTTAACTTTGGTACCTGGTATCTGTCTAGGAAGTTGTCCATTTCATCGAGATTTTCTAGTTTTGTTGAGTCTAGCCTTTTGTAGTAGGATCTGATGATGTTTTGGATTTCCTCAGGTCTTGCGTGCGCCCAACTGACCAGGAAGAACGACGCTGCAACAGGATCTTTCTGCACACGTTTATTCAGTCCTGTTTCTTCTTGTTTATATCTCCCTTGTTTATATCTCCCCCGAACCCTGGGCCTCTCACTCCTTTTATACTCTCTCTCATCCACGCACCGCAGGCCACGCCCCCTCGCCAGTCACGAGGCTTCAGCTAATCAGGGCAGCAGGGGCAAATCTCCACCAAATTGGATTCACCTGTATCCTGGTACACCTGCGCAGCACTCAAGATGTTTGTGTCTTATATGAGGAAGTCAGGTGCAAGTCATATGACTTAGCTGCAGTCCCTGGCGCCTTTGGGACTGCCGCCACACCCGCTCCCCACAATTCCCCCTTTTTTCTTTTCTGGCAGAGAGAATGTCTGTAGATAGCCCCCAGCAGCCATGCCCCTTACCCGTCCTTGGGAGACAAACAGCATTGGTTTGATCCCTGTCTTAGGTTGGTGACATGCCCAGGGAGTCTTATCACTGACTACCTCTCTATCATGCCAAGCCACACCTGGGGAGATTGTGTTTTGCTTGTGGCAGGTGCATCAAAAGGCCAGGATGTTAATTAACCTATGGCCAGATCTTAATTGCTGCAAGCAAGCCTCATGGGTGAAGGTAGAGGTCTGATCCCCAGTGTGCAAGCATAGGGGCCCTACACAAAACCATCCCTTAGGCTCATCACCCAGAGAGGTCTTGGCCAGCTCCCGTGTCGTTTTTCCTGGGGGAAGGGAACTAGGACACTGAACCTTCATGCAATCAGACGTGCCTTCCACAGGATGCCAACAGCAAGCTATCCTCTGTGCAGTGCTTAGCCTCGCACCCCACGGCATAACGCAGCATAATTTCTTTTAGAGCGGCAAACCGAATCTGAGGAGATTGTCCCGCCTCCACTGCAGCAAAAGCCTATGCTACCATGGCGAAAGTGCGGGCCGCACACTCTGCACCTAACACATGTGCCAAACACAAAACACACACACACTATAACAAGCATACATCCCAGGGCTCTCATCCCCGCTCATCTTCCCTGAAGCAAGGGATAGATGGCCAGAGAGGCTATCTCTTTAAGGGGAATTCAGGGATCAAAAAGCGTGGAAAAATTTGAATGTCATGTTGAGCTGGTATCGGCTTCTGGAATACCGAAAGGATCTCTCATCTCGGCTCCATTGTTTGTGCTTGTGGGAATATCCACCACATCCACAGGGGCAACTGGATCAGGAGCCTCATTCTTGCAGCGTCTCACCAATCTCTCCAGCACCCAAAGAGGTTCCATCTGGTCCTGTGGAAACACACAAACAGACCCTCTCGCCCATGTCAACACCTGATCTGGTCGATCCCCAGGGGAGATGGACACAATACCTCGTGGTGATGAGACCATAACCTCAATCACCTGTGTGTCCATCTGGGGAGTCAATATGAGAGTCAAGTTTTCACTAACTTCCCCTCTGTTGGGCAATGATTTCCAAGCCCTTATGGCAATCTGATTCACCTGCTCAAACACCTGCAGTGGATATCCTGTTTGTTGTTGTGCAAAGCGACCTTAACCAAGCAGCATATCCCTATCCCATGCTATCTTTGCCCTGCTTGGTCGGTGAAAATAGGACATCCCAGCAAGGAGAATCTATCCTCTCTCCAAACCTCCGGACAGAAGGTCCACCTATAGGTGGCTGCCGTGGAGGCATAGGGAGAGGACGCAGAAGCTAATTCGCCTTCCTCCTCCGCCTCAGCTCTTTTATTTTGTCCTTTCTGTCCACCTGATAACACTGTGTCTCCTTTCTTTTTCCTTTTTCTTTTTAAGCCCTTTTCCTCTTCCGACATACTTTCTTGTTGCTCTGTAAGGATTTTCTGACCTGTCTTGACTGCCTCTACACACAAACAGTAACAGAGTCCATATATCAGAACAAACAAGACCAAAACTATCAGACCTACCCACAAAGGGTCAATGGGAGAAAAAAGCATAACTACACAGCGAGGATCTCTTGATCACTACACTGAGGTTATCATACTTCCTTAATCTATCCGGAAACCGTGAACCTTAACTTGTCCCAAAGCCATGAACCTTTAGTTACCTTGTACCTGCTTCCTGGCAACGTTATATTCGCCTCTATTTTATCGGAGGTCCTTCCCAAACTCCTGGGTTACTTTGTGCCTACTTCCTGGCAACTTTATGCTCACCTCTATTTTATCCGAGGTCCTTCCCAAACTCCTGGGGTCGCAAGTTTCACTCACCGTGAACTTACCCTGCCGGCAACCACTGACTGCTGAAAGTTCTGAACTCGGTGGGGGAGTCGGTTCCCCGTAAGGGCCACCAATTGTCGCGCCCGCTCTCAACCAGCAAGAACGACGCGACCACCAGTCCTTCTAACAGCAGTTTATTCAGTCCTCATCTTTCTTCTTTCTCTTCATCAGTACCGTTCCCCAGCTGAAGAGTTCTGAATCCACGCCGGATCCTTCTCAACAGTCTGTTTTACGGGAACACTTTATTAACCGCTCCTTCCCAGTGATGCAGTTCTGAATCCTTCCTGTAGCAGGGGGTCTTCGCTCATGCCTGAAGATGTTTCTTGTCCCGGGTTTCAGCACCACTTCTTGCGTGCGCCCAACTGACCAGGAAGAACGACGCTGCAACAGGATCTTTCTGCACACGTTTATTCAGTCCTGTTTCTTCTTGTTTATATCTCCCTTGTTTATATCTCCCCCGAACCCTGGGCCTCTCACTCCTTTTATACTCTCTCTCATCCACGCACCGCAGGCCACGCCCCCTCGCCAGTCACGAGGCTTCAGCTAATCAGGGCAGCAGGGGCAAATCTCCACCAAATTGGATTCACCTGTATCCTGGTACACCTGCGCAGCACTCAAGATGTTTGTGTCTTATATGAGGAAGTCAGGTGCAAGTCATATGACTTAGCTGCAGTCCCTGGCGCCTTTGGGACTGCCGCCACACCCGCTCCCCACACTCAGGTTCTGTTGTTATGTCTCCTTTTTCATTTCTGATTTTGTTAAATAGGATACTGTCCCTATGCCCTCGACTTAGTCTGGCTAAGGGTTTATCTATCATGTTGATTTTCTCAAGGAACCGGCTCCTGGTTTGGTTGATTCTTTGAATAGTTCTTTTTGTTTCCACTTTGTTGATTTCAGCCCTGAGTTTGATTATTTCCTGTGGTCTACTCCTCTTGGGTGAATTTGCCTCCTTTAGTTCTAGAGCTTCTAGGTGTTCTCTCAGGGTTCTAGTGTATGCTCTCTGTAATTTCTTTTTGATGGCACTCAGAGCTATGAGTTTTTCTCTTAGTACTGCCTTTATTGTGTCCCATACATTTGGGTATGTTGTGCCTTCATTTTCATTAAACTCTAAAAAGTCTTTCATTTCTTTCTTTATTTCATCCTTGACCAAGAAATCATTGAGTAGAGTGTTATTCAGTTTTCACGTGAATGTTGGCTTCCTATTATTTATGCTGTTATTGAAGATCAGCCTTAGTCCATGGTGATCAGATAGGATGCATGGGATAATTTCAATGTTTTTTTTTATCTGTGGAGGCCTGTTTTGTGACCAATTATATGGTTAATTTTGGAAGAGGTACCATGTGGTGCTGAGGAGAAGGTATATACTTTTGTTTTAGGATAAAATGTTCTGTAGATATCAATTAAATCCATTTGTTTCATAACTTCTGTTAGTGTCCATGTGTCTCTCTTTAGTTTCTGTTTCCAGAATCTGTCCATTGGTGAGAGTGGGGTGTTGAAGTTTCCCACTATTATTGTGGAGGTGCAATGTGTGCTTTGAGCTTTACTAAAGATTCTTTAATGAGTGTAGCTGCCCTTGCATTTGGAGCGTAGATATTCAGAATTGAGAGTTCATCTTGGTAGATTTTACCTTTGATGAGTATGAAGTGTCCCTCCTTGTCTTTTTCGATAACTTTGGGTTGGAAGTCAATTTTATTCTATATTAAAATGGCTACTCCAGCTTGTTTCTTCGGACCATTTGCTTGGAAAATTGTTTTCCAGCCTTTCACTCTGAGGTAGTATCTGTCTTTTTCCCTGAGGTGGGTTTCCTGTAAGCAACAAATTGTTGGGTCCTGTTTGTATAGCCAGTTTATTAGTCTATGTCTTTTATTGGGGAATTGAGTCCATTGTTGTTGAGAGAAATTAAAGAAAAACAATTGTTGCTTCCTGTTATTTTTGTTGTTAAAGTTGGGAACCTGTTCTTGCGGCTGTCTTCTTTTAGGTTTGTTGAAGGATTATTTTCTTGCTTTTCCTAGGGTGCACTTTCTGTCCTTGTGTTGGTGTTTTTCCTTTATTATTCTTTGAAGGGCTGAATTCATGGAAAGATATTGTGTGAATTTGGTTCTATCATGGAATACTTTGGTTTCTCCATCTATGGTAATTGAGAGTGGCTGGGTATAGTAGCCTGGGCTGGCATTTGTGTTCTCTTAGGGTATGTATAACATCTGTCCAGGATCTTCTGGCTTTCATAGTCTCTGGTGAGAAGTCTGGTGTAATTCTAATAGGCCTGCCTTTATATGTTACTTGATCTTTTTCCCTTACTGCTTTTAATATTCTATCTTTATTTAGTGCATTTGTTGTTCTGATTATTTTGTGTCAGGAGGAATTTCTTTTCTGGTCCAGTATATTTGGAGTTCTGTAGGCTTCTTGTATGTTCATGGGCATCTCTTTAGGTTTGGGAAGTTTTCTTGTATAATTTTTGTTGAAAATATTTGCCGGCCCTTTAAGTTCAAAATCTTCATTCTCATCTACTCCTATTATCCATAGGTTTAGTCTTCTCGTTGTGTCCTCTATTTCCTGGATGTTTTGAGTTAGGATCTTTTTGCATTTTGCATTTTCTTTGATTGTTGTGTCCACTTTCTCTATGGAATCTTTTGCACCTGAGATTCTCTCTTCCATCTCTTGTATTCTGTTTTTGATGCTCGCATTTATGGTTACTGATTTCTTTCCTAGGGTTTCTATTGCCCAAGTTGTCTCACTTTGGGTTTTCTTTATTGTTTCTACTTCCCTTTTTAGATCTTGGATGGTTTTGTTCAATTCCATCACCTGTTTGGTTGTGTTTTCCTGTAATTCTTTAAGGACTTCTACCTCTTTAGCAGTGTTCTCCTATATTTCTATAAGTAAGTTATTGATGCCCTTCTTAAAGTCCTCTACCAGCATCGTGAGATATGATTTCAAATCCGAGTCTTGCTTTTCAGGTGTTTTGGGGTATCCAGGACTGGCTGAGGTGAGAGTGCTAGGTTCTGATGATGGTGAGTGGTCTTGGTTTCTGTTAGTAAGATTCTTATGTTTGCCTTTAGCCATGTGGTAATCTCTGGCGTTAGTTGTTATAGTTGTCTCTGGTTGAAACTTGTTCCTCCTGTGATTCTGTTAGTCTCTGTCAGCAGCCCTGGGAGTCCCTCTCTCTCCTGAGTCTCAGTGGTCAGAGTAATTTCTGCAGGCAAGCTCTCCTCTTGCAGGGAAGGTGCACAGAGATCGGAGTTCAGACCTGCCTCCTGGCTGAATATGCAGGCCCAAAACAGGGCCTGTCCCAGAAGATTTGTTGCCTCTGCAGTCTGCATGCTCACCTGCACGGATGGTCTCTGAGGGATCTGGGACACAAGCTGGATCTCTCACTTGCTCTGGTGGTTAGCGCCCTACCAGGTGGACACCTTCCCTCTCGTGGGGAAGGTGCCCAGATGTCTGGAGCCTGAAATGGGGTCTGTCCCAGAAGTTGTGTTGCTTCTGCTTGTCCTAGAAACTGTGTTGGTTCTGCAGTCAGCAGTGCAGACTGGTCTCTGAGGGACCTGGGACACAAGATGGTTCCCTCACCTGCTCTGCCAGTCAGAGTCCTACCAGGTGGACACCTCTCCTCTGGCAGGGAAGGTGCCCAGATGTCTGGATCCTGAAATGGGGTCTGTCCCAGAAGTTGTGTTGCTTCTGCAGTCGCCTTGCTCACCCTCCACATTTCGTGAACTGACCTGCGCAGACTGGTCTCCGAGGAACCCGGAACACAAGATAGCTCCCTTACCTGCTCTGGCAGTCCAGAAATAGCCTTCTTGAGGGATCGTCTTGAAGATGGCTTTCATAAAAAGCAGTGTCCATTTTGAGAAAATGCTGTTTCTCTCTTCTAAACACCCATGAGTGAGGAAAAGCCACCAGAGGAGAAAGGGAACAGCTTTTAGAATGGGTAAGTTTAAAAAGTCACACTCAAGAGTCTGTGGCTGGACAGACTGGCTTAGAAAGAGGGACAGAAGATATTGGTTGCATCAGTTCTGGAAGGATCCAGATGTTTCACTGCCTTAGGAAGAGATGTATGTCCACAGTAAAACTCACTACCTGAGGGCATACGGATCATTTTAAGATGAACTTTGCTTAATGTAGAAATATAACCATTTCTACAATTTACATTCTACATTAAATACAGTAATAAGCCCTTGAGACAAAAACATAGCAAAGAGAATACCTACAGAACACATGTAGTTTCATACCAATTATATTGAGTTAAAAAACAAACAACCTACCTACCTATTGGGCATTATTCCTTAAGTGGAATAAATATGGCATGGAAATAGCCTTTGTTGAATTAATCAGAATAGACAAACAGAAAACTAAGGTGGGTTTTAATTCAGCAGTTAAGTGATCTTGGAGAAGAACGTGCCTCACAGGGTCACCCAGAGACCCAGTGTTGTTCCTGGAAATTTCTTCTCTTTGGGGACTTAACTCTGGGCACACAGCACTATGTTGAGGATCTCATTTCATTTATTGTCTATAAACCAGAATTTAGTATTATGCAATAGACATTGGCAAAAATTCTATAGACATGTGCAAAAGAAGAAAAACAAAGAAGGTTTCTGGAATATTTCCTTGTAGTTTTCACTATGCAGGTGGTCTCAAGGGGGAGTACAATATATTTAGAGAAAAGAAACAGAAACTTGCAGAGCTGGAGAGAGGCTCACTGACGAAGACCACTTGCTGCTCTTTCAAAAAACCAGGATTTGGTTCCCAGCATGCACAGGATCAATTGATTACACCCACTATGATATTAAATATAAGGGATCTGATGCCCTCTTATGGCTTCCAATCTCTCTGTCTCTCTGTCTGCCTCTGTCTCTGTCTCTGTCTCTCTCTCTTTCTCACACACACACACACACATACACACTGTTCACACAGCTCACGCAGGAGCTTATACATACATATAAAAACTATAAATAAGTAGATCTTTAAAAAAGAAAATGGAAAACTTCACTTGTACTGTTATGTTCCATTTGATAAGCTTTATAGAAACGCATGTATCAATTAATTCTTTTCAATTTGTGATGTTCCTGAACTGTACAATCATGAAAAAAATTGATATTAATTAAATGTCTAAAATTAAGGTAATGAATTTTTCTATATGGATTATTCAAAAGAAATGAATCATAACTCCAGTCTATCTGGAAAGGTAGTGCTTCTACAGTTCAGAGCTATGGATTTGCAGGGTGGTCCTTGTTTATGTTGATTTGTTCCTAGAATCAAAAAACATAGAAACAAGAATCGCACATTATATTGTTCAGTGTGGGAGAGTCTGGACACCCAGTGGTCTCATCTATGTGGGCTAACCAAATATTTTAATTAGTGCATTTAAGATAATGTAAATGTACTTTCTTGCTAAATAATCACAAACTTCAGAGCTCTGGAGGTGTAGCTCAGTACTAAAGCACTTTTCTATCATGTGAGAGTCCCAAGGTTCAATATCAACCACAAACAAAAAACAAAAACAAAAACAAAACAAACATACAAAAAAGGCCAAAACAGAACACAAAACACACCATTATGGAGTTTCAGGCTAGAAAAGGTCTTTAGAGGCCAGCACCCAGGTTTCTGTTGAGGGCAGGAATTTCCTGTCCAATGTTTTTGAAGTTGACCATTTATGTCATGCCAGAAGAGCTACTGCAAGAGTGTCCAAGGTTTTCCTCATACCCCTTACTAGTAATTATGTATTCTTTTTCTTTCATTCTTTCTGCCTAATCAGTATTAGAGCTCAAGTCATGCCACCAGATTGCCAGGTTGCCTCTTTCTGGTTGAACTTCTTTGCCTTTCTACTTTGTTTTTCTCTTTCTTCTTTCTAGTATTCTTTATTTTGTTTTATTTTCTAAGTTATATCTTGCTATGTAGTTTAGGATGACTTTCATCTCACTTTCAAAAACATGGAAACAAAAATCGGCAGCTACACTGTTCAGTATGGCAGTGTCTGGACACCCAGTGGTCCCATTTATGCTGGCTAACCAGATATTTTCATTAGTGCCCAGGCTGGCCTGATCCTCCTGCTTCCCTTTCCATGTGTTGGGATTATAGGTTTACTAACTATATCTACCAAGCCATGTATTTTCAATATCATAATCTGTTAGCTGAGGCAATGGCATGTCTAATGAAAGATTGCCTTGAAGTTAATAAAACTTCATTGAATCTTACTAATACTGACATACCGTTTAGTTCTTGAAAAAATTCTAAAACAATCCTGCATTACTGCTGAAAACACCCATGATCAACGTTATTCATCCTTTTCAAAATATTAGTCTACACATGGCAACCCCATGGTCAAAGAGGTGCTACTTCTTACTCTTTGCTTCTAGCTATTCTTGTTTGTATTCATATTTTTGTCCTCTTCTAATTTTGTAAAATTTCTAATTATAATATATCACTTCCACTTTCCTCCCTTCAATCTCTCCCTTATACTCTAAAATTAATAGTCTCTTTTACTTGATATATATATATATATATATATATAGATAGATAGATAGATATATACACACACACACACACACACACACACACACACATATATATATATATATATATTATATATATGTTCCTAAATATAACCTGCTTGGTCTATAATGTTACTTGTATGTATGTGTTCAGAATTGAGCATTTAGTATCAGATAACCAGTTTGGTGTGCTCTTCCCTGGATAAGACTATTTCCCCTCCTCTCAGTGTATTCTTTCATCAATGAGATAGTGGCATTTGGAAATCTATCTAGCAGTAAGTACTGCATTTTTCATTCTGATATATTACTATAGCTACATATGAAGATAGTCATAGAATATGTCCCATAATATAGGAAAATATGGAAATAAACAGTAAAAGTAGTAAGATTTGATGTTATGAAGCCTTATTAATAGAAGTTATTAATGATTACTATATAATAAAATTATACTCAAGTAATATAATGAGAAATTAGTTCACTACTTAAATTGCATGCAAATTATAAGTGCTTCATATTACAAGCAGGATAATGCTAAAATCTCAGACCACCAAAAGTATGAGGTGACCTTCTTTTTCTATCTGTTCAGTAGTCAGCTATATTCAAGGTAGTGGATGTTCTTACAAAAAAGAGACTGGTCACACTAAAAACTAGAAATTCCAAACTCATAGATCAAAGTTTATAGTGTTTTCAAATGAGAAATGTTCCCATTCAATCATAGATATTGATCCAGTTGAATGATAGGCATGTGTCCATTAAAAATGTGAGTTAAGACTGAGCAAGTTAATTTGCTAACATTTTCTCGTATGAATCAAAAATTTCTTCCAAAGTGCAGGTTATCTTACAGAAAGAAGCTGGCTAGCTGTGCAAGTGGCAGGTCTTCAAATGAGGGTGGTCTCACGCTCACTCTGCTCCCACACTTGCCAATTAGAAGCGAGACTCCTTCCCAGAGGCAGTGATGCCCTAAGCGACTACACCAAAGGCAATTCCCGACTCTGAAACAGAGGCACTGTTCAGTCCTTCCCCACTAACAAAGAATCCCCAATTCTGTCTAAGTCTAATAACTTATTCCCCCTAAAACAATGGGGATATGCCATTGCTGACTCTTGCTTATGGAGTTGAAGAAGGTTGTTAGACAAGTTCTTTGTAACTGTGCCTCCTTCCAATACCAAGGGACAGCACCATGCTGTTTCCTGGTAGCTCTGTGAATCCTGATAGAAATGCAAAGAGTGTCCAGGGTAATAAATTCTTAAGTAGGTCTGGGCTTCAGTTGTAAGGTGCAGAGAGCACCAGGCAACATGAAATAGAACTGCTTACAATTCTGCTGACTGGTCTGGGTAGAATCCATGCTGGTGGATTATACATCCTCTGTCACAGTCTGAAAAGCTCAAATGGATTGTTCTGGAAAAGTCTCAAAGTAGCTGTGAATTTATGGTCACAAGTATTCCATTGTCACCCTGCAATTCTGGCTCTAGTTTTAGAATTATGCATTTCAATTTAATTAGAAAAAAATGACTAAGTCTAAGAACACACATTAATCTTTTATGGTTTAATTACATCGTCTTCTCTGGCTTTGTTCTAGGACTCCAAAGTGATGCATGAGCATTTATATTTTCCATCTGAAAATTTATGTAACTCTATAAACATAGTACATGTTCTCAACTATTAGAGGTTTCTTACATGTAAATTATCCAAGACAGTGTGTCTACTTAAGTAACAAAACTTCTTCAATTCAATGAAGATTCTGAAGGAAAATGAACTATTTCTTTTTAATTCTTATGAAGATAGGTGGCTGCAGTATGAACTTGGGTTTCTGAGATATTTAGGAAAGATTTCCCTCACTTGTAGTAGCCCAGGCTATGTTTAGTATTTGTTTATTATTATTCAATAATTTTTTATTACATATTTTGAAGATGCAATGTATACATTATGAAATGCTTAGACTTGGTGCTGGGGGCAAGATTGAGGAATTGGGTGTGGGTGAATGGAGAGAGCTAAGAAGATCTGTAGGAGGCCTGATTGGCTCTCTGGCAGGTGTCTCCTCTCTCTCTCCCTCTCCTTCTCTCTAGCTCTTTCTGTGTGCATGCATGTGCACATGTGCATGTGTGTGCTCCACTCAGTTTAGTTAGGATTGCCCTACCTCGTGGAGGTCTTCTACAGGTAAGCACCTTACAATGAGTTCATGAGTACAATGGTCCTGTTGTTTTCAGAAGACAGCATTTCCTAGCACGTCTTCCCGTCCTATACCTTTGATATTCCTTGGGTAAGTGATGACAACATTTTCTGAGGCTGAGAACTCAACGGTCATCTTTTCTCAGCATGTGATCAGGGTACAAGTCTCTGCATTAACCATCACGCAAAGCATATAGAAGCTTCTCTGATCATGGGTAAGAGCAGCACTATTCTTTGTAGTAAACATGAACATTTAGAAATCTCATTGACATCATTTCTACATAGGAAAACAGCAATAATACATAATACATCCCCTCTACCTCCACAAAGGGCTTATTACCTCCTAAGCCATGGGCTTTTCACCATACATTGATCTTATTTGTATTAGATTTACTTTAATCCATGGAACAAAAAGATCCCTTATATTCTTCACTTCCTCCATAGGCTCTAGCTAAAATCATAAATCAACTAAAGGAGATCAGGAGGGATACAAATTGGGAAGGAAGAAGCCAAAGTATCTTTATTTGAACCTGATATCACAGGGTACATAAATGATCCTAAAAATTCCATCATAGAACTCCTATAGCTGATAAACACTCTCAGTGAAGTGGCTGAATAAAAGATTAATTCAAAATAATCAATAGTTCCCCATATGCAAATAAAAATTGGACTGAAAAAGAAATCATGGAAATAATACCTGTCACAAAAAAGTCTAAATAATTCTTGGGGTAGTATTGTGGATAGCCCTGGTGTTTTATTTTGATGCTAATTCTGCTTCCCCAAGAGGGGCTGCCTGGGACAAGGAGTGGATCATGTACTCAGGACTTAATGTGACCCTTCTAATGAATAAAGATTTCAAGAAAACCAATCACTGGGTGAATAGATGGGATTTCCAGGTCGGACAGAGGGAGGGCAGAGGCAGGAGAAGAGGGGGCATTTGTATGGGAAGGACGATGGAGCAAAATGTATGTAGTGGGGACCCTGGTTCAGGTAGTGGATTTAACTTAGAAGGTCTTAGTATTAGGATGCTAGTTGCTGTGCCCAATATTGTGTTGCCTTTGATTCTAAACTAAGATTGTGTGGTGTTTTCCTTCACGTGGTGACTTGACTGAGTTCCAGAGAAAAGGTACCATGATGGGTCACCCCAGTGAACCATGGGGAATCGAAAGCGTGGGGCTGGTGTGGCAGTGACCCACTATGGGAACTTGGTGAGCTGGGTCAGAGACTCTGCATGAGATGAGAACAAGGCCAGCTGGTACCATGCCTAAGATAGTGAGGACTGAATTATTTAATATTTTCTGCTACAGGGTAACTCTAATCAACTAAGTAAAAAACTTGTATGATAAAAACCATCATGTCTTCAAAGGAAAAATTGAAGAAAATATCAGAAGATGGGGAAACCTCGTTTCAAGTTGTACTACAGAACTATAGTAATAAAAACAGCATGGTATTGGCATAAAAAAAGACACATTGATCAACTGAATCAAACTGAAGACCCAGATATAAATCCCAAAACATGGACATCTGATTTTTTATAGAAAAGCCAGAAAACCACTGGAAAAAAAAAAAGACAGCATCTTCAACAAATGTGCTTGTCTAACTGGATGTTTGCATGTAGAAGAATGTAAATAGATCCATGTTTGTTTTTTGTTTTGTTTCGTTTTGTTTTTGTTTTTGTTTTTGTTTTTGTTTTTGAGACAGGGTTTCTCTGTATAGCCCTGGCTGTCCTGGAACTCACTTTGTAGACCAGGCTGGCCTCGAACTCAGAAATCTGCCTGCCTCTGCCTCCCATGCTGGGATCAAAGATGTGTGCCACCACTGCCCGGCTTAGATCCATGTTTATTACCCTGCACAAAACTCAAATCTAAGTGAATCAAGGACCTCAACATAAAACCAGAAACATTGAACGTGATAGAAGAAAAAATGGGGAACAGTCTTGAACATACTAGCATAGAAGACAATTTTCTAAACAGAACACCAATTCCACAGACACTAAGATTAATAATTGCTAAATGGGATCTCATGAAATGGAAAACTTCTATAAATCAAAGAAGCCTGTCAATAGGGCAAAAAGCAGCCCATGGTGGGAAAAAGGAGATTTTTTTCACTAACTCCCCATTGGACAGAGGGCTGAAGATATGTAAAAAAACTCAAGAAACCAGAAATCCACAAACAAAATAACACAATTAAGAACTAGAGTACAGATCTAAACAGAGTTCTCAATTATCTCAAATGGCTGAGGATTATTTAAAGAAGTGTTCAGCAAAGCCTTCAGGGAAATGCAAATCAAAAGAACCTTGAGATTCTATTTTATTCCTGTCAGAATGGCTAAAATAAATAACACAGGTGACAGTTCATGCTGGTGAGGATGTAGAACAAGAGGAGCACTCCTCCATCGCAAGTGGAAGTATAAACCTATTCATCCTTTATGGAAATCAATATGGTGGTTACTCAGAAAGCTGGGAATCAATCTACCTCAATATCCAGCTATTCTACTCATAGGCATATACCCAAAGACACTCCATCCTATCACAAGGACTCTTCCTCAAACATGATCATTGCAGCTTTATTCATAATAGTCAGATACTAGAAACAGCTCAGATATCACTCAACAGAGGAATGATAATTAAAATGTAGTATATTTAGACAATGGAATATTATTCAGATGCTTAAAAATGACATCATGAAATCCATAAGCAAATGGAACTAGAAAATAAAATTCTTTCTGTAAGATATTACCCAGACCCAGTAAAACAAATATGGCATGCATTCCCCGCTAAGTGAATATTAGCTGTTAAAAATATGATAATCAAGCTACAATTCATATACCCAGATAGATTTGGTAAAGAGGAGAAGTCTATAGGGGAATGCATGGATCTCCCTGGGAAGAGAAAATAGAATAGGTTTTAAGGGTGTAGTGGGTCAATGAGGGAATGGATGAAGTATAGAGAGAAACAGCAGTAATTGAGGGCATTTGGGGAGCAGTGTGGAAACCTAGTATAGTGAAAACTTGGAATTCTAGTGAGGACTCCTGGTAATTGGGAGAATGGAGTCTGAGTTGGCCATTTGGGTAGCCAGACAACTCCCAGTGCCATAACTACAGTGTAGTATGTTGAGTTGTTGGGTGAGGGGGCTCCCATCAAGATCCTCAAACACCCCTGGCTGATGCTAGGATAGAGGGTTGCTCCTCACAAATAGACACTGGGGCCCATTACCAAGGACAGATCCACCCAGATAATTGAACTTGGAGAAGTCTAGCTGGTGCCTACATGGAGCCTTCACCCTTATGTTCTAGTCTTTTTGGTGCAGAAAGGTACTTCCTGAAAGAGAAATAGACATCAACCCAGCTCCAAAACCTTTGACCTACAGTCTGTTCTGTTTGTAAAATATGCTACAGCAATGGTGGCACAGACCAAATCTCTGATTTGACTTAAGATCAACTCCACAAGAAGGCACCCATATTCGACACTGCTTTAGCACCCACGAATCAGAGACTTAGTAGCCCAGAGATCTACTGCAAAACTAAACACTACTGATAAAAACAAAATAATAATAATAATAATAGCAGACAAAACAAACAAACCAAAATAAAGTGATTCCTAGTGATATTTGTCTATACTCATAGATCAATGCCTTATTAACCAGTTATTATCAAAGAGGCTTCCTCCAGCAGCAGATAGGAATAGGTGAGAAGATTCACAGTAAGATATTAGGCAGAGAGAGTTTTAATTGGAGGCCTCTATCATCTTCCTCTCCTCAGAGCTCGGGAGCCCCAGGTATGAGGAGGCAGAAAGATTCTAGTAGTGGTGGGGGAGTAGAGACACCAGGAGAACACAGCCCTCTGAATCAATTAAGGAAGGTACACATGAATTCAGAGAAACTGAAGCAATGAGCATAGGATATACATGATTCTGTACCAGGTCATTCATATATATATGTGTGTGTGTGTGTGTGTGTGTGTGTGTGTGTGTATGCCTATATATAAATATATATATATATATATATATATATATATATATATACACATTTATATATATACACATTTATTTATATATATATACATATATATGTGTGTGTGTGCGTATATATATATATATATATATATATATATATATATGTGTGTGTGTGTGTGTGTGTGTGTATGTATACCATTAGTTTAGTTTTCTTTTTATGGGAATGCTGACTATAAGAACAAATGGATCTCTGACTCTGTGTCTGCTCTTGGGACTCCTTTCCTCCTCTTGGGTTGCCACATCCATCTTCAACATGAAAGTTTTTGCTTCATCTTATATTTTATTTCATCTTGTTTCCTTGTTATCTCTTAGAAGACTTTCTTTTCTAATGAGAAACAGAAAGGGAGTGGATCCAGAGGGGAGGGGCAGTGGGAGGGGAAGTGGGAGGAGTGGAGAGAGGGGAAACTGATTTTATAGTATACATTGCATGAGAAAAGAATCTATTTTCAATAATAAAAAAAGAAATGAAATAAAAACATACCCAGTAGGAGGAGCATTGTTGCTAATAAGAAGGGGTGGGAAGTGGAAGGGGTTGAGAAAGGGCAATGAGGGACAAGAAAGCCCCAAATATATTATTATATGAATATATGAAATTGTCAAAGAATAAAACATAGATAAAGACAGATGAAAGAAAGAAAGAAAGAAAGAAAGAAAGAAAGAAAGAAAGAAAGAAAGAAAGAAAGAAAGGAAGGAAGGAAGGAAGGAAGGAAGGAAGAAAGAAAGAAAGAAAGAAAGAAAGAAAGAAAGAAAGAAAGAAAGAAAGAAAGAAAGAAAGAAAGAAAGAAAGAAAGAAAGAGAAAGGAGGGACAGAGGGAAGGAGGGACAGAGGGAAGGAGGGACAGAGGGATGGAGGGACAGAGGGACAGAGGGACAGAGGGACAGAGGGACAGAGGGACAGAGGAAGAAAGTAGGTAAGTTAGTGGTACTTCTTTTCACCTAGCTTCTTCTGGTCAAGACAACATGTTTGAGATTTGTCTGTGCTGTTGTATGTCTGACTTTTTTTTTTCTTCTGTACTCCTGTTTAAAAGTCTATTCATAGAGTACACCCTATATGTTCTTCCATTATTCTCTTGGTAGATATTTAGAGTGCTTTCCTTTCTATATATTTAAACAAGCTATCCTATATTACAAAATTCTGAACATACAGCTCAGAAAACATGAAAAAAATCTTAGGCTCTGTATCAAATCATGTGCAGAAATGAATCGGCAATATATGATAATCCTGGGCACAGAAGCTAAAATGAAAGTTTCTAAGTAAATGAAGTCGGGGGCCATCTTTGGAACCTTAGGTAAGTAAAGATTTTCAAGGAAACTATGTAAAAGGTACTAAACATAACACAAAACTGATCAGTTACATCCCTCATAAATGAGAATTCATTGAAATATTCCATTAACAAAATGAAAGGTACTAAAGAGATGGCTCAGTTCTTAAAAGCACTTTCAGAGAACCTGGGTTCAACTCTTGGCACTTACTGATGGCTCACTACTTTCTGTAGGTATAGTTCCTGGAAATTTGATTCCTTCTTCTGGTCTTCTGTGGGCATCAGGCACACACATAGTGTATAAACATACACACAGGCAACATATTTATTGGTCTAAAATTTTTAAAATGAAAAAAGTAAGGTCATTCCCAAAGTGTTGACACTGCCAATAGATTGTAAACATTGAAAAGAAAGGATCGGTACATTAAACATGAAAATTACATAGAAACTAAAATCAACAATAAAGTCACATTCTAATAAACAATTGACAAAATAATTGAAATAATTTCTTATGGGAATATTTGTGAGTATCCAATCAACATATGAAAATGCTCAACTTTATTAATCCTAATAATATATAATACTACTTTATACCACCATGAATGCACAACATTAACCTAAAGGGCACACCTTAAATACCAAGCACTTGGGTGACAAAGGCATGTGGGTCTGAGTTCAAGGCCAGCCAGGGCTATATAGTGAGACTCTTATCTCGGTATAAACAAAGATAGTAACGGTAAATGATGGAACATACACAGAAAATTTGCAGCTTTATACATTTGCTACTCACAGGAATATGAAATTTTACAACTACTTTGGACAAAATTTCTACAATAGATGCAGGTTGGGAAGCCCAGCAGGCATCAACGCTACACAAAGAACTGCAGACAACTGAGGATAGCTGAGAGTATAAAAAATAGTCTTCTGCAGGGAAGAACACATCAATTCATTATCCAATAGCAAATGCTCAGCCTTTTAAACACACACAAACAAGAAACATAAAACAGACTGAGCAAGTTGTATTTACGCATTTTGGAATATGTCTGTCTGTCTGTCTGTATGTATGTGTATATATATATATGTGTGTGTGTTTATATGTATATATGTGTGTATATAGACGTATATGTACACACAAACACACACACACACACACACATATATATATATATATGTAGCAACAATTAATTAAAAGAAGGCCATGAATTTGAAAGCGAGCAAGGTGAGTTAGAAGGGAATGAAGGGAAGGAGGAAGTGATATAATTATATTAGAATCTAAAAAATAATTTAAAAAAATACATACACATTGGCATTATACTCAACAATTAAGAATAAATATGATCACACACACACACACACACACACACACACACCTGAACATGAATACATAAAATATTTTTTTAAAACTTCAACCAAACTAGAATAACTCAGGTACCCTTTAAAAGATTAATGGTTAAAAACACTATGATCCATCTATGAAAATGAAGAGAATTTATGTACATGTCTCTCCATTTTGTATTTAAGAACTAGATGTTCTCTATTTTATTGTCTGGTATTGAGGTCCTTTAATAGTTCCCACACTTTGAAAAATCACTAGAAATCAAAATAAAATAAAACAGTTGGCCTAAATGTTCTACTGACCCAGTGCTATTACTATATGAAAGGGAACATTTTGATTATCTTCAAGAAGGTAACTTACTAAAAACACCATTACTAATATCTATCTAAGGACATAATAAGCTTCAAAAACTTTTAAATAGATTTTAATAATCATGTCTGATGGCATGACTATAATGTTCATTGTTATTCTGACTCCGTAGTATATGAACTATATAGCAAAGGAAATGAATAAGTGTATCAATGTCACCAGAAAATCTAGAGTTTACATTCTAGAAGACGAGAAGAGATGAAAATTTAAAGATGCTGAGGAAATCTGTGCCATCCTAATGATGGGGCATGAGCATCAACTTGTCTGCTTGACCATGTTTCTTTATCTTCTGCATTTATTCACCAAAAATTAGGAAAACAATAACAAGGCCAGTGCCAATAATCATCTTTACCTTAGATTGTGATCTTCCACTTTCAAAAAGAACCTGTGTTTCTCTGAAATACTTATGCATGATGTGACAAAATGATATTCTGTCAAGACAGAAATCAAATGAACTGCAAGGTTCACTAAGTCTAGATTGAAAGTCGTGGCTCAGAAGTCAATTTAAGAGACTCTTACTAGTCAAGAATCAGATAATCTATGGATCATAAAATAACCAGAATAAATTAAAACACTACAAATATCGTTTCCTCTGTGAGATCATAAGGTTATTCTATGTGCTGTTTTTGCTGTGCTGTGATCCAATCTCTGAGCAAACTAAGAAAGAAAGGCAGAAGAACTTACTGTGGTTTGTCTTTGGAGGATTCAGTCAATGATTGCTCATCTCTAAGTGCTTTTTATAAAAGGTTTTCATGGCAAAAGTATGTAGCAGAAGAGATTTCTTCCCTAATGGTGAACAGGAAAAAGAGGGAGGAGAGGAAAAGAGGAAAGGGGAGAGAGGAAAAAAACAATGGGACAAAGAGAAGAAAGGAAGGAGAGAGAGAGTGAAACATTAGGAGATAAGAGACATTGGGGAGGGAAGGAAGGGAGGGAAGGAAATAGAGATAGGTAGGTAGATAGATAGATAGATAGATAGATAGATAGATAGATGATAGATAGATAGATGATAGATAGATAGATAGATAGATAGATGATAGATAGATAGATAGATAGATAGATAGATAGATAGATAGATGATAGATAGATAGATAGATAGATAGATGATAGATAGATAGATAGATAGATAGATAGATGATAGATGATAGATAGATAGATAGATAGATAGATAGATAGATAGATAGATAGATAGATAGATAGATAGAATAGAGAGAGATGGAGACAGACACAGAGAGATGGAGACAGAGAGATGAGAGAACAGTGAAGGACTCTCCTTCTGTGACACCTTCCTCTAGCTAGTCTCCCAAAGTTTCCACAGCCTCCCAGCTGATAATACCAGGTGAGGGGCCAACATCCAACATGTGAGCACATCAAGGGCACTTCTTATTTAAATGGAACAGTTACTAACAGCAAAAAATAAAAGCTCTTCTCTGTCCATTGGAAGGTGTTATAGAGTTCTCATATGAAGGAGGAGGAGGAGGAGGAGGAGGAGGAGGAGGAGGAGGAAATATTCTTTTCTGTACATACTTTCTTCAAGAACTCAATGATTGTAAAGGACATTTCTCAAAGGATGTATTTGGGAATATAAATGGATGAATGGCAGGATTAGAAGTGGCCATTTAAAATGATGAATTCTCTGTCAGAGTATGTGTTGTTCTTGACAGTGATTATCACTGGCTGCTGACTTCTCACATAACTCGGACGTGCTCATGGAAGTGCAAAACACAACTTCTGAGGAGTTCTTGACAAGAATGAAGTAAATCTGAAAAATAATTCTCTGAATCCAATTTTCACTGGCAGCTAATGCGTAGAACTGAATGTGTTAAATATAAAAATCCAAACTTCAAGGAAGTGTAGAGATTGAAAAATTGGCTTCTGTAAGGAGGTCCTAAGAACACACATTACAGAAGGAAGATTCTGTTCAATAAATGGCGCTGTACAAATTGGATCTCCATGTGTAGAAGAAAGAAGCTAGGGTGTTATAAAAATCAACTCAAATAGTTTAAAGATCTTAGTAGAAGACATGACCTTTTGGAACTACTTGAAGAAAACAGGGTGATGGTTCAGGACATGGATAAGGACTCTTAGAGAGGATTTCCAAAGCATCAGAAACAAAAGCAAAATTAGGGCCAGTGAGATCATCCCAAGTTATAAGTCTTCTGCCCAGCAAGGAATCAGCAGAGTGGAAGGACAACATACCATACAAATGAAGAACAGCAGAAGCATTCAAAATGTCACCACGGTGAATCTCCTGGAGGATATAGGCTCTTCCCAGTTTCAAAATTAAGTAATGTATACGTGTATCAAAGAATCATATCCTTTAATATGCACGGTGAGTAAATACTTTGTGAAAATGAAGAAAAGTTAAAAGTATGAGCTACAAAGAATAAGAAACGAAAAAAGATAGTCACAAAGAGAATAGGATGTTGAGTAGGAATTTATAGATTTAAACTATCCAAGAGAAACACAATCTCATTGCATTTATGCACTGAATGCATTATTCTTATTTTAATCTTCATTCAAACAAGTTAATGTTTTGTAAAGCTCAGATAAGGAAATCTTTTCATTCTAGGTATGATATGATGGGGATGTTAGATTATAGTCTTACAAAGAGCTTTTAGACTTGGAGAAAAATCCTGTTGATGAAAACCTAAGATCTCTGAGACCAGTCCTAAACTCCCGGGGGATGGCTAGTTGGAGACATAGGTGCAACCAAGGGAAGGTTCAGGGAGACATTAAACTTCTCTCTCAAATTTGTACATGTGAAAATCTGGTTGTAGTAAAAGTTCACGAAGTATCAGGCAGGATGAGAGGCATGCCTCGGCAGATGTAAGACAGAAGTCACTGGAATCAGATCAAGTATTCAGAAAGGAATAAATCTGAAGGTTACCCTACAAAGTAAGAGAACAGAGTAGAACAGAAACAGGGAACCACAACCTTAAGTCACACAGCAAGGAATGAGCCAGGCAGATTCTTGCTAACAATGTAAATAATATGGTTAAATATAGGTTGGTGCTTTAAAAGGCAAAAATGAATCTATGTTATATTGGAATATACACATGGGTGCCAAAAAGATAAGGAAACTCTAGACACTAGATTATTTAAAATTTTGAGATTTTTAACTTTCTCTGAGAGAAGGAGAAGTTTGTGTCAGTCAAGCAGAGAGCAGTGTGCTAGGACCAAGCATCAGACATGAATGAATTAAAAAAAATATCTAGTCATGTTCATATTCTTGTGTCCAAGTACTGTATGCCACAAATGCATGAAAGTCAGAGGACAGTCTTGGATGTCAGTTCCCATTTTCTATCTTTTTTGAGACAGCTCTCTTGCTCATTGCTGTGTATTCAGGCTAGCTAATCATCTTGCTTCTAGATTCTCCTGTCTTTGTCTCCTATCTCAATATAGGATCACTGGGATTAGTATTATAGGGATTGGAAATCAGGTCTCCATGGTGGAAATTTTTTATTTTATATCTCTTACAGAGTCATGTGTAAAGGACTTGAATTATTTGGGAAAGTTGTAGACTATGTAAGTAGTGGAGTTGAGATGAGCAAGTATGTCTTCTGGGGTATGCCTACGAAGACTACTCCTGATCCAGTCTTCTTCTTTCTTCTTGCATCTTTCTTCCTGTTTCTTCTCCATGATGTCAGTTGCTCTGTCATCCTCTCTCCACCATGATAGAATGAATTCTTTGAAACCTGGAATCCAAATAAGTGATTCCTCTCTCTGACATTATGGTCATAGTTCACAAAAGTAATTAATATGGCTTTAAAATTTTAAAGCAAGTCTAGGCAGAAAGGAGCAAGATTCCTAAACAGTGGTACAGAATAAAGACGTTTCCACACTCCCAGTCACGGTTCTGGATTCTGTGCAGAGGACTGTATAGGGCATTAGCAGCACGGTGGCAGGCAGAGCCAGTCTACGAAGCAGGGAGTCTAGTGACCTGAGTTCCACACCAGTGAGAAATCCAGAAGTAACCAGAGTCAAGGAGTGCAGTGGACCCTTTTTGGTGTGCAATATTAGACAGGACAGCACAGAAGAAGTAGCTGTCTAGCAACCAATCTCAAAACTCTGAGAAGAATTTTAGCACAAAACTTTTTGGTGCCTAAATTAGTATAGGCACTCTCCTTTTTGTTGGTCCCATTTCTACCAACATCTTCAATCATGCTGAGAGGGTGAGCTCTTGGCTGAGGTTAAAGTCACCAAAGCATACAATATCTAGCATCCAAATCCACCAGCTACATTTGCTGGGCCTGCGTCCATTTTTCTCCTCTCTGTTTGTGGTAAGATCTTCTCTTCCATAAACACCCTGATTACTCCAGAATTCAGTAAAGGTAATAGAGAGATCCTCTAGGTATGACTCTCAGCTATTATAAGAAGAAATCAAGTGTCAAGGAAGTGTAGGGCATGGACAGAGTCCCAGTGACACAGTAGCTACTCACTACATGTGATTCAGAAATACTTGTCACGAGGCTGATCTATGTTGAATGTGCTATTAGTGAGCAATCCACATGGTATTTCATAACCTAGTAAGAATTCATTTGTGAGCGCCCCCGACTCGCCAGCAAGAAAGACGCCACAACAGGATCCTTCTGCACACGTTTATTAGGAGAGCTTGATTGCAGAGGTGAAAAGACCCTGAGCCCCAGAACTGGCACTGCTTATATAGGCCTAGGAGTGGCATGTCTATGCCTGATTGGCTATGCTTTCAGTAAGTCATTTACATTCCTCAGGCCAGGCAGTGGCTGGGCAAAAACTCTACTGCACATGCGCTCATTGGTTGTTTACCCGAACTTATGGGTGGTGGTCAGAGGTAGCCAGCGCCATCTTGTAATGGTGTTTGTGGCTTCCCACATACATTATATCCCAAGTCTTAATGACAAATTGTAATAGTAACATCAGAGACATATCATGGTAAATAAAATATACTACCAAAATTAGAAATACCCAATTATTGTTTTATTTTCTTTACATGCCTGTAAGAAAACAAATTCTTGTTGCGAAATTTAGGTGTTACACACAGCATTGTATTTCTGTATTAAAATAGCATGCAATAGGACTTGGAGCAGAGCACACATTCCTTTGATTTGCTACTTACCTACAGGAGTTAAGGGACATTGACTGGGTCAGGGTTCAGCCAGAGGCAAGGATACTTATAGAGGGGATGCCATCAGCAGGGGGTGGCCTTTTAACACATATTGTTCATCTTCTGAGCAAGTTCCTGTCATGTGCAGAATGGGACTCCTCTTCCTCCCTCTCTTCCTCTTCTAACTGTCCAATGACTTGGAGTTTGTTTTCTAGTCCTGTGCTCAGTCCTGCTCACTGACCCGTTTCCATGGCTTGCTTTAGATGCAGCTATCGTTCCTACCCTCTCTGTGGCTCCTGGCCTTCTCCCATAAGCTCTTGCTGCTCCTGCACACATTACTCTGACCTGCAGAAGCAACTTGAGAACATTTTACATTTTACTTTGAAAAAAAAATCCTACAGTGAACACTCACTAAAAGAATGAAAGGCTCCCTTTCTACTCCCTGTCTTGTCATATTATAACCTTGGCTTCCCAAACTGGGCTTCAAAAATACAGGAATAAAATTAGTGGAGTTTGTGGAATGAAACCTCAGGCTGCTTGTGAACCACTGCTGAATGTCAAATGTGATTAAGAGTCTGTTCACAGAGGCTCCACTTCCTCTCCGTGTCCTTTCTGGGACACAGTGTTTTAAAGTCTCCATGTGTGAGAGGGAGAGAAAGTGCATTGTTACATGCATGCATGAAAGTGTCAGAATGAAACCCATTATTCTGTGCAACTAGCATTTGCTGTTTTTTCAAAGATAGAGCAAAAGGATTTCATCATTTCTTCACTCATTCTTCTAACACAGAAACCACCTACAATTTACTCGACTTGTCAGACATTTCCAGCCAAGTTTTATTCAATTGTATGAGTTCCTACCATGGAGGTCCATTCTAAAACTATATTGCTTAGATTGCAGCCCTCAAACTTGAAAGGCTGGATTATGAATGTGTGTAGGTCCTATATTGCAGCCATTGTCTCACCAATAATGAGCATGACATAAATATATGTCTGGTTACAAAAGTCAAGTGTGTGACTGTATTGCAAAACTACTTCACTTTCAGGGTCTCCTTTCAGTCCACAGAGGCGAGAGAAGCACTTGTTGATTTATTAAATAACTTGTTAGCTAGTTGATTTTACTAAGAAGGATCCCAACCAGTTTTATAAGTAAGATAGCCAAAGATCTTATAAGTGTTGAGTTTTAATATTTCTCAGGTCCTTAAGAACTTAGTGAAAATGAATTAACTGTAATATACTCACGTACAAATCCACCAGGACTATACTTCATGAACATCTATCTGCTAAGCACTGGGCAGGGTTCCATGTTCAGAGGAGGACTTGTACAGCTACACTGCATGGCCCTCAACTAAGAAGCATGTACTGTCTTCATGGGTGACACTGCCTGTATGACACTGGTCCATAGGAGGTGTCTTCCCACTCACTCAGAACCATAGAAGAAAAATTAATAATGAAGTATGCTCTTGCCAGTAGAACTCTTCCAGGATGTTTCTTGTTTAATGAAAAGTTCAAAAAGTCAACAAGACAGCAGTATTTCCAGTAACACAAACATCAAAAAGCTACAAGCTGAAACACCAATTAGAACATTATCTAAAGATGCTGTGTCTCTGGTTCTCCTCATCTCAATTCACATATCAGTATTGATTTGGGGAGGTTCTTCCTTCCCTCTTAGGTGGCATGGGACATGCCAGGAAGTTTCTGTAGGAGCCAAGAAACTGGAGCTATGCAGAGAGATGACAGAGCTGGTAACATGTTTAAAAAGTAATCTGACATCCCACACAGGAACTGTGTGAATGAATGAGGAGGGTTGCAACCTGACTTGGGTCCCTGATAGGAACAGCTTTCTATAAACCAAATAAAGAAACTCCTTCTAAAGATTCACTCATTATTTTATAAGTACATATGTGTGTCTGGGTGTATGTATGGGTACATCACCTACATGAAGAGACTAGAAAAGGCATCACATCTCCTAGAACTGGAGTTACAGGTAGTTGTGCCTAACATGGAACTGGAGGCCAAACCTGGATCTTGGGAACAGAACCCTTGTCCACCACTGCTCAGCCATCTTTCATACCCCGAGGAAAATGGGAAAGCAAGCTTTCATTGCTATTTCTGTAAGAAAAGGGATATCTAAGGGAAGGGAGCAGCTTACTATTCCTCCATGAATCAAGGTCACAGAAACATCTGGAGAACTGAAAGGAGACTTAATTTCTTGGAGGAAGGGCTAAAGGTCAATAGAAGAGAGTAGCTGCCAAGCCAGGGCAAATCCATGGCAAAGCCTGTAAAGACAGAGTCCAGAGATGGAGTGAAGGTCCCATGGGGACTTAGAAAAGGAGCTAGAGCCCTCTACTGAGCAAATCCCTTAGAGTGTGAGGAGCTCCTCTTATCTGACATCAGGCTTATGAGAATCAATAAAAGTGGCCCACACCCAGCCAATTCTGTTGCATGAAACTATTCCTTTACTGCCCCTTTAAATCAGAGATGACTCAGAAAATATAATTTTATCTGAAAGCTACACTGTTAAAGCAGGGGCTGCTCTGCAGGCCTGTGGCCACTCAGTGAAGTGGTTTCAAGGGTTGCTCAGCAAATTCTGGCAGCAGTGCATAACCCATTCTCCAAGTTCACTGGTGGGGCCAGGAGTAGGAACACCACTCTGGAACTTCTAAGAACGTTGGGTCCGTTGTTCCTGGGTTATCTGGGTAGCAGTCACATCAGAACCTCCATCAACTGCAGTCTGTTCTCAAGATAAAAGCAGTAGATTCCCTTCTGAACAAAGGACAGGTTGAGAAAGCCTAGAGGCAGTAACTTTCTTCTCTCTAGGAACTGATTACCTGTTAAGGATCAAGGAGACTGCTTTCTGCATTCAAATATAGGAATTAAAGAAAGGCAGAAAAAGGCACAGGAAATGGCCCTGTTTCAAAACAAAGGGAATCTAAAATCATCATCAGAACAGGGACAGAAGCCTCCATTGGCAGCAATACTGTCCCCAAAAGAACACCTCCCAGAGGCTGGCAGTGACATTCCTTACAGAGGAACAGAAAAGGCTAGCCTTGTCCCTGGCATTCTGGGGTTTGCAGCTATGAAGCCAGAGAAACACAGGGATCTCCGTATGAAGGAAATAACGTCCCTAGCTAACTAAGAAGAGTGTAGGTGTAGGAACAAGGTGGTTCAGAGACTCCAAATTTTACTTCTAATAGGTTTGGCTGAAGTTTCAGGTATGAATCCTGAAGTTTTTTCCTAAAGCCATTCCAGGAAGAAAAAAGAAAGGTGACTGATAGGTGTGTGTCTCAGCTAAACCACCCAGGGTGATCTCAGAACAAGCATCTTTCAGAAGGTCAAAAATTTATTTGATCTGATTTGGAAAAAATGAGTGTAGAGAAGTTCTCTATATATCATCTATTTGTCTGTCTATCTCTATCATCTATCTATCTATCTATCTATCTATCTATCTATCTATCATCTATCTATGTATCTATCATCTATCACATACCTATATATTCTATCATATATCTATATTACCTATCTACATCTGCCTATCATCTATCTATCCATCTCTCTATCATTTCTCTATCATCTCTCTATCATCTATTGATCGTCGATCTATATCATCTATCATCAACCATCATCAATCTTTATATCTACTTATTACCAATATATCTATTCTATTGTCTACCATCTATGTACCTATCTACCTATGTCCCTATTGATCCACTTTCTCCCTCCCCTCCCCTCTTTATATATGTGTATATATGTGCATATCAAGGACCATATTTGGTGTCTCTGTTAGTCTCCACCTCTGAGACAGTGATTTTCACTAAACCTAGAGGTCACAGACTTGACTAGGCTGCCTGGCCAATAACCTCCTACCAAGATTTTTGTTCTCTTCCTCCCTTTCTTCCTACCACTGGGGTTACAAATGCATGATGCCACACCCAGATTTTAAATGAACACTGGGAGTCAGAAGTGGGGTCCTCATGTTCGCATAGCAAGCACTTAACCTACTGTACCGTTTACCCAGCCTCAGGACAAGTGTGTGCTCATACCTGTGCAATCAGAAGGTGTGATATGGTTACCTCTCCCCTATGTGCCCAGGTCACACAGGTCCTTGTTTCACAGCAGCTTCCCATGAAGCATCTTTCTCCTAGGCCAGAATACTCAGTAGATAAAAACTTTGCCACATCCTTCCTAAAGTTCATATTTCTAGTGCTTGCCTAGTTCAGAATGAATAGAAAGAAGGGAAGAAAGAAAAAAGGGGAAAATAGAGATGTCCTGGTCTACATGACTTATGAAGTGCCCTAACTGGATTAACAGGGAATACAGAAAAGATAGATATACACACAGAAAGTTATGATGGGCCAAGACATGTGTGCTGATGGATACACACCAAATGTAGAAAGAGCCATGAATCTCAGAGCATTTATTTTATATATCTGAATTGGGTTTATTAGATGTGGGTTTATTAAGATGTGGTTTATTGTATAAGCTGAAGAAGGAAAGAGATGGTTAAGGGGCTCTATATAGGGGAGCAGTCATCCTAGAGGAGGAAGCTATGGTTGACATTTTCTGTACACTCTCAATTAAAAGTTCCAGGAGGGAATGACTTGTCATTTTCTAAGCCTCACCCCTCAAAAGGCTTTGACATGTCCATAGGTTGAGGCATTTGGGGAGCAAATCTGTGTTCTATCTATCGACCCTGGACATTGCCCACTCCTTACATGCACTCAGATTCTCCTCCCCACAGGAGGAAAGGAAGAAAAAGACAGCTGAGTGATAATGCAGAAGTGAAATCTATTGTAGTTGCATCTGGACATTGCAGGTATATGCAGGGCCAAGCACACTGGCCAGACACCATGTCACCTTTTACAAGTCTCTTACTCTCTTTTTGTTTCCTTGTGGATAAATTGGGGGCTGTGGTGCCATCCAGTTCTCAAGGTTTGTGAGTAGCAAGTGTTACAGTGTATGACATTCTAAACACAGTGCCTACAACTCATGGGAGTGAAGGCATTGCGAAAATAACAATACAGCCTTTATGTTTGGGTTCAGATAGTGGACATGAAATACCCACCTTCCTGCACCAAAGATCTAGAACTTCTGCCCACCTTCCCCATTGTGCTGGACAGAGTCTTGTTTCCTTCAGTAACTGTAGAAATCTATGCAACAAGTAGAACCCAGAGAAAGCACTCAAGCCCTGAAATCACACCTGGTCTCGTCACACAACATCTGCTTAACAGAGAAGAATAAATGTTGTACTAGCTGAGCTCCCACCTCCCTCTGCAATTTAGGGATTCCATATTCCTGTCAGATAGCTGTTGAGAGGATGATGCATGAACTTAAGCAGTACGAGGTCATTAGCATGGACCAGTCAACCCCTCATCCCCAGTGAATACTTCCATTTACTAAGTGCACAATAATTCATTGCTGTTTTCTGGTTGAATGGGAAATGACCTGACTTACACAGAAGCAGAGAAATTTGACATGATGGAGCTTTATTTGGACATGTTTCGTGGTCCTTTCATGTTTGTGATGGACAGCACTAAGTACCTGGTGTCTCTTATAGCCAGACACATCAACCTGCTGCCAGCACTGAAGACAGATCACTGTCTTGTTGCATTGACCCTTTCAGAGGCCCAATCTTTAGCAGCTATCAAAGAAATGCAAATCAGAAAATGGGTGGCTTTTGAAATGATCTCATCAATTCTCATACTGGTGTGCTCCAAGCTGTCTAAGAGACTGAGCAAATGAGAAAAGAAAAAAAAAAAAAGAGGAAAAATGGGCAAACCTAAAAGTTCCTAACAGAAGTTTATAAGTGAGTCACAAATGATAGTCATCTCATTTCAAATAAGCTAGGCAGTGGTGGTGTGAAGGAGGTCCATTTCTGTGCATATTTTGCAGGGTGACTTCAAGCTCTAGGAAGAGGGAATTAGGTTTCAGAGGCAGGAAACCACAGTTCAGATTTCCTATTCTTGTTTTTCCTCTTTCTAAACAATTAGAAGACAAAGATGAATTCTTTAAAAAAAAATGAAGTACAGAAAAAAAGGAATCAAAGAAATGAGGAATAGTCAACTCACAATTTTTAGTAGCATTTTTCTTCTTTTGGCTAGTTAACTTTTTCAATTAGACAACATTTTAAATGTGTATACAAAACAGAATGATCTAATGAAATCACATTCCTCCACTGAACATCAATATCAGTATCAGCAATTATCTTGTCTTGTTCCATGAGTATTTCCTTTTCTTTCCCTTCTGTTCTAAGGAAAATTTAAGACCTCATGTGAATCCTCTGACAATGTTCTATAAGTAGAACAATGTTCTATAAGTAGAAATAGGGAGCACGTTCTCTATTCACTTTCTAGTCAATATACACAAGTAGCTAAGAAAAGTTGGTTGTACTCATAGGTTCTTATGTCTTGAAAATGGGAACAGATTTGGAAAATAAAAAGTTGGTATTTATCACATCAAATGTGTAGAGAATAGAGTGTAAGTGATACTAGGCATATTTTCCATGCTTTGTAATTTGATTTTACACAACATCCTTCTAAACATACAGTAAACTTGGTAATACAATCTCTTTTTACTAACAAAACACTAAAATAACAAAAGCTTATTTTCTACCAAAACTGCAAAGCTAGAGACGAGCTCACCAGGAAGTACATTGTGTTATGAAAGCATAGAAATAAAGGAAGTCAATCTATACCAAGGGCAAATCTGAAAGGCAAATAGAACACTGCTTTGTAGGCAAAAGGAAAACAGGTTCAGAATAAAGCAAGAGCTTGAGAGATAAGCCAGCAATGGCCAGAAATAGAACTGAGAGAACAGGTGAAACAAGGCTCTATGGACTTTTGTGAGCTAGCCTGGGGAACACAGAGAAGAATGGACAGCATCTGTAAACCAGATAAATAGCAAGATCCAATATTGATAGAAACAAATCTCTGGAGGGTGAAAAAAAATAGAATACAGGTAGGAGCTACAGAAGGCCTATGGAGTAAAGTGAGAAAGAAGTAAGTTTTTAGAAATGTGCCTTGTCAAAAGACAACATCAATAAGACAAAAAGACCACCAACAGATTGGGAAAGGATCTTTACCTATTCTAAATCAGATAGGGGACTAATATCCAATATATATAAAGAACTCAAGAAGGTGAACTCCAGAAAATCAAATAACCCCATTAAAAAATGGGGCTCAGAACTGAACAAAGAATTCTCACCTGAGGAATACCGAATGGCAGAGAAGCACCTGAAAAAATGTTCAACATCCTTAATCATCAGGGAAATGCAAATCAAAACAACCCTGAGACTCCACCTCACACCAGTGAGAATGGCTAAGATCAAAAATTCAGGTGACAGCAGATGCTGGTGAGGATGTGGAGAAAGAGGAACACTCCTCCATTGTTGGTGGGATTGCAAGCTTGTACAACCACTCTGGAAATCAGTCTGGCAGTTCCTCAGAAAATTGGACATAGTATTACCGGAAGATCCCACAATACCTCTCCTGGGCATATATCCAGAAGATGTCCCAACCGGTAAGAAGGACAAATGCTCCACTATGTTCATAGCAGCCCTATTTATAATAGCCAGAACCTGGAAAGAACCCAGATGCCCCTCAACAGAGGAATGGATACAAAAAATGTGATATATTTACACAATGGAGTACTACTCAGCTATTAAAAAGAATGAATTTATGAAATTCCTAGGCAAATGGTTGGACCTGGAGGGCATCATCCTGAGTGAGGTAACACAATCACAAAAGAACTCAAATAATATGTACTCACTGATAAGTGGATATTAGCCCAGAAACTTAGTATAGTGAGATATAAGGTACAATTTGCAAAACACATGAAACTGAAGAAGAACGAAGACCAAAGTGTGGACACTTTGCCCCTTCTTAGAATTGGAAACAATCACCCATGGAAGGAGTTACAGAGACAAAGTTTGGAGCTGAGACAAAAGGATGGACCATCAAGAGACTGCCAAATCCAGGGATCCATCCCATAATTAGCCTCCAAACGATGACACCATTGCATACACTAGCAAGTGTTTGGTGCAAGGACCATGATAGTCTCTTGTGAGACTAGGCCGGGGCCTAACAAACACAGAAGTGGATGCTCACAGTCAACTATTGGATGGATCACAGGGCCCCCAATGGAGGAGCTAGAGAAAGTATCCAAGGAACTAAAGAGATCTGCAACCCTGTAGGTGCAACATTATGAAATAACCAGTACCCCGGAGCTCTTGACTCTAGCTGCATATGTATCAAAAGATGGCCTAGTCGGCCATCACTGGAAAGAGAGGCCCATTGGACAGGCAAACTTTATATACCCCAGTACAGGGGAACGCCAGGGCCAAAAAATAGGAATGGGTGGGTAGGGGAGTGGGGGGAGGATGTGGGAGGCTTTTGGGATAGCATTGGAAATGTAATTGAGGAAAATACGTAATATAAAAAAAAAAGAAAAGAAAAGAAAAGAAACATTTTACCTGTAAAACAAAAAACAAACAAACAAACAAAAAAACAACAACAACAAAAAAAGAAATGTGCCTTGTTATTGACACACTGTGGACCAAGATTTTCTCACATTAGGGCTGGAAAGATAGCTAAACTTTTAAAAGTTCGTAACTAGCCAGGCAGTGGTGGCACATGCCTTTAATCCCAGCACTTGGGAGGCAGAGGCAGGCAGATTTCTGAGTTCGAGGCCAGCCTGGTCTATGAAGTGAGTTCCAGGACAGCCAGGACTGCACAGAGAAATCCTGTCTCAAAACCAAAATAAACCAACCAAACAAACAAAAAACACACACACACACGCACACAACTAAAGCTGTCAAGAGTTCTGTTCCTAGCACCTGTGTCACTATGGAATACTATTCAGCTGTAAAGAATAATGAAATTTATAGGTAAGTAAATGGAACTAGCAAGTATTATGTTGAAAGAAGTAATCAAAATGCAAAAAGATAAACATTAAATGTTCCTTCTCATCTGTGGTGCCTAATCCAAAATGTGTGTGTGTGTGTGTGTGTGTGTGTGTGTGTGTATGTGTGTGTGTGTGTGTGTGTGTGTGTGTGTGTGTGTGTGTGTGTCTGTCTGTATTTTTCAGATATGTAACCTGAAATAAGCACAAAAATCAGGAAAGTACAGGGCAGAAGTAATAGAGAGAAAGAACAAGCAGGATCCAAGTGATTTGAAGGGGCATATGGGTAAAACTTGTGGGGTGCAATTTAGTTGGAGACAAGGAAGTCAGATCAATACAGAAGAAATTGGGAGTTAAAATAAAATTAATGATGTCTGAAAAGGCCATGCCAGAATCTATTTATTTATTTATTTATTTATTTATTTACCTAAAATTACATATAATACATGTAAGTCTCTGTCTACATATAGTTTAGATGAAGTTATACCACTTGGGCTATCAATGGCTCTCCAAAAAGCCATAAACTAACAAAATACCAAGCATGAGAAAGCCCCTTTCTAGGTAGGTGTTGGTCAGGAAAGTTCAAGAGTACCCAAAACCAACATATAGAGTCTTGATTTTCCCTTTGTTGTCTCCCAGAGATTGAAGATAAACCCTATTGCTGAAGACACCATATATTTTGGACATGAGCCCTATATGACAGGATTTGAATATGATATGAAAGTCTGCTCTCTGGAGACTAACTTTTAATTACCACAAGTGTCATTGATGGGAGGAAGTAAGCAGTAGTCCTACCCTACTGCAATGCCATGATGGTCATGGCACAGTAAACCATAACGACACAGAATTTTTGTATAGTGTCCGTAACCAAGAACTCTCTTAATGCCCACTCAATGGGAAAGAAGTCTGGTTTGGTACTAAAAACCTAGACAACTACTAAGAGCTAAAGAAGTCATTGCTCTTAGAGAAGAACCTATTACTTCCACTTTATTAAAGTGCCACAATTCCTTACTACATTCTAAACACTTATCTTTATATTCTCAGATAAATGTAGCTCTTATTGCTCGTAAAAAAGAAAACCCTCTCTTTTCAATAGACAGAAACCATTACAGAAGACCATAACTGGTCAAAAGCAGAGAACAAATCATCATGTGGTATGATCTACAATACAACTTCTCCACCTAAGGCTCAGGAAACATTACAGAAAAGGAGATAGAATAATTTTAAAAGCCAGAGGACCAAGGCTGTGCCGAGTTCCAGAAATGGCAGGAAAGCTACATCTGTGTAGCTTTTTACACAGTTCTACAATATTCCTGCCTTAAATGACATGAAGAAGTACAATACCAACAGGTATGCTAACATAGAAGGGGAGGAGTCCTCAAGGTCTATCTAGAGACATAGAACTACAGGCAACTAATGAATGCTGGGAGCAGGAGAAATAGTCTTCCTTCGGGAAGAACCCTTTAATTGGTTATCTGGTTTCAGGTACTCAGCCCTGAAATGATATACATACAAGTAGCACTACGTTCATAGCAAGCCATATTTATATATTTTGGCATGTGTGCGCCTGTGTGTGTGTGTGTGTGTGTGTGTGTGAACATGCATATATGTTTGTCTAACAATAATAATTAAAGAAAAAAGCCAAGAGTTTGAGAGAGAGAATGTGCTAGGGAAGATCGTATATGGGAGATATTTGAGAGAGAAATGGGAAGGGAAAATAAGAAATAAAAAAATCTAAAAATCAGGAGATTCTGGACAGATGCTATGAAGATCCCAAGAGATCACAGTTGCCAGCCTGGATTTATACCCAGCAAAAATTTTCAATCACCATAAAGGAGATATTCCATAATAAAACAAAATTTAAACAATATCTTTCTACTAAGGCAGACCTATAGAAGATACTAGACAGAAAACTTCAACACCAGGAGGGTAATTACACCCAAGAAAACACAAGAAATTCATCGTTTTATAACAAACCCAAAAGAGGTGAATCACATACACACATAATACCACTTCCAACAACAAAATAACAGTAACTAACAATCATTGATCATTAATATCTCTCAACATCAATGGACTCAATTCCCCAATACAAAGACACAGGCTAACAGAATGGATATGTAAACAGGATCCATCATCTTGCTGCATACACACCTTAGCAACAAAGACAGTTACTACCTCAGTGTGAAGGCCTGGAAAAAAAGTTTTCCATGCAAATGGTTCCAAGAAACAAGCTGGAGTAGCCATTCTAATAACCAATAAAATAGACTTTCAGCCAAAAGTAATCAAAAGAGATGGGGAAGAACACTTCATACTCACTAAAGCAAAAGTCCACCAAGATGAAATCTCAATTCTAAACATCTATGCCCCAAATGCAAGGGCACTCATATTCATAAAAGAAACTTTACTTAAGCTCAAAACACCTATTGGACCTCATAAAATAATAGTGGGAGACTTCAACACCTCACTCTCACCAACTGACAGGTCATTGAAACAGAAACTAGGAGCTAAAGAGATGGCTCGGTGGTTAAGAGCACTGACTTTTCTTAGACAGGTCCTGAGTTCAATTCTCAGCAACCATACAGTAGCTTACAACCATCTGCAATGGGATTGGATGCCCTCTTCTGGTATGTCTGAAGACAGCTACAGTGTACTCATATTAAAAAAAATCTTTTAAGAAAAAGAAACAGAAACTAAACAGACACACAGTGAAACTGACAGAAGTTATGAACCAAATGGATTTAGTATATCTACAGAACACTTCACCCCCAAAACAAAAGAATATGCTTTTGGTCAGCACTTCATGGAAGCTTATCTAAAATTGACCATATAATCAGACACAAAACAAGCCTCAGTAGATACAAGAATATTGAAATAATCCTTTGCATTTGATCAGATCACCATGGACTACAGCTGAACTTCAATAACAACAAAAATAACAGAAAGCCCACATACTCATGGAAACTGAACAGCTCTCTACTTACTCAATGATAACTTGGTCAGAAAAGAATTAAAGAAAGAAACTAAAGACTTTCTAGAACCCAATGAAAATCAAGGCACAGCATACCTAAAGTTATAGAAAACAAGGAAAGCAGTTTAAAGAAGTAAATTCATAGTACTAAGTGCCTTCATAAAGAAACTGGAAAGCCTATACTAGCAACTTAACAGTATCCCTGAAACTCTAGAGGAAAAAAGAAGCAAACTCACCCAAGAGGAGAAGTCAGGAAACACTCAACTCAGGGCTGAAATCAACCAAAAATATTTTTTTTAAAGATTCTGTCACATGAATCTTTCAAGGCAAACTATATGAAAATAGATTTATGGCTCAGAATTTTGTCAGAAGCCCAAAATTCAAACCAATGAAGAGCAAGTATGGAAAATTGAGGACATAATAGATAGATATGTCAACAAGGCCCTTGCTAAAAGGTGGCCAAAGCCCATGCCTTGCCTCCAGGCATGTATAGGAACAGCCTGGGGATTTGTCCATGGTTTCTTTCTAGAACATTACTGGTTTCCTAGAGAACACACCAGAGTATTGCTCTTATTCTACAAGCCAAAAAATGAACTTAGTGGCCCCAGGATCATGAGGTGACCACAGTTTGGAGGAAAATCCTCAGGAGCTATGATGGGATAGTTCCAAATGTGTTGAATTAGTGTTATGTCTGGTACCAGAACACTGCTGGAACTTCTCATAGAACTAACGTATACAACAGAGTCTTTAGGAACATCTGTGACCATGGATGGAAGATCAAAAACAGAAGATGTCCACAGAAGGTAGACACCCTAGGCTGCCTGGCTGGGCTAAGGATTCCAAGGCATGTATGGCCAGAAGCATTCACTGGGAGGTAGACCTGTTATGTATATTTATCCAAAGTCTTAAAGTGCAACACGAGAGTGGTCTTGAATTGGTGGGGCTCTGTGTAGTGTTCATTGCACAGTAGAGGTTGTTACGCTCTGAAATGCTGCCCTCCAAGACTGTCCAGGGTCTGCCCTTAGCGACTACCTTGGAATATGAAGTGTTCTTACTATACCTGGAACTGGTTACAATGTAATGTCTTGTCTAAATTATTTATTATAATTACTTCTCTGTATCTATCATTTATGTACATATAACATATAATTGTTATATGTGAATAACAACACACAGAATATTGGATAGCCACATTCCATTTTGGAATCTGGAGCTTTGGTAAACACCAGAATGCAGCTGCCTACATACATCAGCCCCAAGAGAAACCCTGATCATCTCTCCCGAGCTTCTCAAGTTGGCATGTCATACACGGTTCCAGATTTGTTGCTGGAAACTAATAGCTCCTGTGTGACTATATAGAGAAGGGTCCTTTGGCATTTGAGCCTGCTTCTCCTGCATTTTGTCCCAAATGTCTCTTCCTTTGTTTCATTTACTCTGTATCTTTTTTGCCATAAGAAATCACAGCTGTGAGTACTTCCCCCTACGCTGGAACTTGAGATACTCAAACAAGGCAACAGACCTAGGGTTGACCCCCCACTACGAGTGGTAGTGCAGCATTTGGGTGCCTGCCATGTGGAGATAGCAGATGCAGCATCTGACAGCATCCATCATGTAAAGCCATTTTTAGATTTTAATTTCTCAGTTTTCTCCTTGAGCTGATCCTGGAGAAAGGAGACTCAGCCGGGAGTGTGGGGGAGGAAGGAGGAAAGAGCAAGTGGAAAAAGAGAAGTAGATGAGGGTCGCAAATGAAACAGGAATACTCTTACCACATTGCAGATCAAGAAAGCATGTGTCCTACCTGAACTAGGGCAGGAGAAATACTGACCTGAGTCAGATATAAAATTTTGATCACGTTATTATCTGCATTGGCGAAAGAAGAAAGAAACAGGTGAGAAAGGCCACATGGTCTGACAGACAATATTCTCAAGAGTGAGGAGGGGTGAATCTGAAGGAAAAACAGGGAGAAAATCATTAGCTGAAGAGCACAAAGTACAGACAGTTCAAGGAAACCAGTGTCCTAGCAGTCTAAACACAAACAGGTGCATGAAACCTGCAGGCTCATATGTCTACCTGGAGTGAAAGAAATACTGACCTAGAGAGTCAGCTATGACTTTTCCCTGCCATGTGATTGTTTTAAAAAGGAAACTCCCCAGCCTTAGAACCTCAGTGTCCGCCTTCCTAAAATGTGGCCTTGACTAATAACCTCACTCATGAGAGTAACAGGAAGTGCCTGGCACATTCAGGAACCCCCTTGTGAATTCTTCCCGTTTTTTTGCTTCTTAGGCATCCACTGCCGCATGCCCCTTTCAAAATTAACTTTGGGAAAGATATGACTCTGTGGGTGTGTGTGCTTGCACAACCTTTGTTAATGGGTTTGAGCACTTGTTCAAGTCTTTTTACACAGTTTGTATTATTTGGCTTGGTTTTGGATTTTTTTTCTCTTTCATTGTTGTTTTGTTTTGTCTTGTCTTGTTTTTTCAGTTCTTTGAACATTTCATGGGATGTATTTAGATCAAATTCTCAACCTCTCCTAACTCCTCCCCAATCCATCACACCCAACTTGGTATCCTGTTTTGTTTTTAGACCCACGGTGTAAAAATTGTGCTTCCCCACACTCCTGGATGCGTCTCTGTCTTTTCTACATATCCAAGAAGAAGAAATGAACCAAGGGCCTCAACATTAAAGAAAACCTACTCTCCCTCTCCCAGAAGCAATCAGCTTCTAAGTGCTCCTTATCTAAGAGGGGAACTTCATGCTTGCCTTCCTTCTTCATACTGGAATATTGTGTGGTGTAAGCTTGTGTGGGTCTTATACATGCTGTCTCAAGTGCTGAGAATTCGTATGCACCACTGTCCCACTATACCCCCAAACATTGTTTCCTTGACCTCACCCACTGCCTGTGCTTTTTACAATGTGTCCATTCTCCCCTCAGAAAAGTTTCCTGAACCTTGAGAACAGGACTGTTTTATGGATGACAAATGTTTTCTGCATCTTGACCAGTTGAGGGTTTCTGTGTTAATTACCATCTGCCAGAAAAATATTATTTGATACAGGCTTGACAGATTTATTTTTTGACATAGTTGCTGTGACCAGCACAGCTTTAGAACTGACCCGACTGGGATGGCAGAGATTGAAGAAGAAATGACACACACACACTGGGGCTGGGTGGGCTATGTGCTTTGATGGAGAGATACAAACTGGAAACTTACCTGTTATACACAGCAAGCATGAGTAGGTGGTTTGTAGCCACATTTGGTAGATCCCTGTAGGAGAGGAAGCTACATTGAAACTCTCTACACATAATGTCACCATCAGTACTCAGCCTAAGGAAGGTTTTGCTTTGTCTTTTCTTGGAGCCTTATAAGGGAAGACCTTGCTATTCTCATGGGTCTGAGACATTGGGATTCTTGTCATGGCAATGTTCATGCTCATAATACACATTCACTCAGGACTCCCCCTGTTTCCCATAGACAGTGTCTCATTCTGTAACCCTACTTGGTCTGGAATTCACTAAGTATCTTAATCTGCCCTTGATCTCATGGAAGTTCTCTTAGCTCAACCTCCTGAGTGCTGGAATTATAGGCATTAGCCTTCATGCCCCAAGTCGAACCTGAGATTCAAATCCATGGCTTCTGTATTATCTTCTGCAATTTGGTTGTGAGACCATCAGCTAGTTATTTGTTCTCAGCTCCCACCTGTGTCTCCAGCATGAAAGTAGGACAACCATGACATCTGCCACCATCCATCACTGACTAACATTTTTCTCAACCGAGAACTCAGTTTATATATCCTTTCCTATTGATTCCACTTGTAACTACAGACTGAATTTTATTCTTTCAATAGATCAGAAATTTTCACAACCTTTTAAAGCACATTTCTACCATGTCTTGCATACTAGAGACGGGGAAAATATTGGACTCAAACAAAGCAAGGAGAAGGAGGTGTTTCCTCAAGTCAAGGCAGCATCCAAGCCACTCATGAGAGGCACAGAAGGTTGATGAGCACCAGGGAGCTCACTGCAACTACTTGGCTGCAAGACACAAGAATGCCTGGCTCCCCCCAGGAACTGCCAGCCAGTCTTTCTGCCAACAAAAGTTGGAAAGAATTCTTCTCTACAGCTCTTGGGTTTCCCTCTTATATTTCCCAGTGCATATGGAGTCTTAATTAGAGAGACTTCAAAGCCAGAAGAAAAGCACACATAGAAAATACACTTAGAGTAAACTTTCATTTTCTCTTAAATTCTTTTTTTTTCCTCTCTCTCTCTCTCTACTGAGAGTGAGGAAGACAGACTCGATCCGAGGGGCTCATTCTTGGATGCACCTAACGTCATCTGGGAGTGTTTAAAAATACATATGCCTAATTAATTCAGACTCTCTGGGTAGTTTTCCAAAGCTCCCTGGATGGCTCTAACAGGAAATTACTACCGAGTTAGATAATACATGTGGTTTTCTCTACCTTCACTATTCAGCGAATCATCCCTCCTTTAAAATATGACCATAAAGCAATTAGGCTGGCTTCCCATATCTCCCGTCATGAGCCAGTTAGTCACTCTTATTTCCCTTTGTGTAGCACCTAATATAGACCACACCAGCCATAGTGTGGTTTTAGGATCTTTTCTAGTGCTAAAATATCTAGGAGGCAATGCACAAACCTAACCAAGGTAGGTAGCACCACAAATGCTTTCAGGGACAAGTGGAGATGCTTCATGCGTAATAGAGTATAAGGGTGGGGTTTGTGGGGTAAGAAATATGATCTCTACTCAGAAACGTACATAGATCTTCTCTCCTTCCACCCCTCTTTTCTTCTTTGTTCTTCATTACTAAACTTTGGGATGGCCAGATGAAAGAATAACCTGCTTGCTGAGTTTACCCATTAGTCGCCTGCTTGAGACTTCTATGCAAAATATTCTGATATGCTATGAGAACCAAAATTGCAAAAGTCCTAACACATCCAGAGATGTTCAAAAGGCACTATCTCTGAGAGCAAACCCCTACCGCTGAAGACATCATATACTTCAGACTCAAGACTTGGAGGAATCATGCTGGATCCTTTCTGAGGATTAGCTCTCACAATCCTGGAAGGTGCTATGTAAGCTGTCAATGGACAAAAGCAATCATCTGTTCTACCAAGCTGCGATACCTAAGAACATCAACCTAAGAACAACAACAATGACCAGATATTTGGCATGATATTGCCAAAGGTGCAGTAAAGGCTCTTTATCTCAGGGTTATCAAACAGCTGTCTAATTGCACTTAAGGTCCATTCAATAGGAAAGTATTCATGCTTATGTTGTAAAACTAACCAACTAGTACTGTAAAACTAGCTGGTGAGGCTATGATATGAGGGTACTGCCTACTCTTATTGTAAATTGTTATTTCATGTTCCATTGATATGCCTGGTAGGCCTTCTCTTTTTTGGAAGGAGATGGAGGAAGTGGAGGAGGAAAAGGAGGAGAAGGAGGAGAAGGAGGAAGAGGAGGGAGAGATCTGATGGAAAGAGACTTGGAGGAGAGGAAGGAAGGAAACCTGCAAAACTGCAGTTGGGAGGTAATACATGAGAGAAAAACAAACAAACAAACAAGGCATCATCATAAACAACAGAACAATACCATCTCTTCTACATTCTACATTGCAGTGGACAATAGCATTGAAAGCCAGAATAGAATAATGAGCAAACCCTGCTGCAAGGCCACTCATCACTTTCTTTTATACACCTCTATCATGCTACATATTACATTCATCATCTTGCATCTATTAACTGTGTTTGCCTAACTGTCCTTTCATCTCTTTGCATTGTTCTAACTTTCTTCTTGGAAAAAATGGAGGGTTTTTTCGTCCCTCCTTTCCACGCACTGTTGACAGTGTATCCCATAGCTTCAGGAAGGGGAGAGTTCATCCTCTCGGTGCCAGAAAAAGCTCTCAATCTGCTGTCCTCTAACTCCCCATGCTAAACCCCACAATACTGACCTTTTATGATAGATAATTATATGCAAACCAGAACCTTACCCATGTGTCGTAAAAATATTTAAATCTCTAAGCTGTGCTCATTAGATGACAGTAAACAACTTGAACCCTCCTCTCTCTCTCTCTTCCTCTCTCTCTCTCTCTCACACACACACACACACACACACACACACACACACACACTCACTCACACGCACACACATTGTGACAATCAAAATGACTCCAAATACTGCCAAGTGTCTCCTGGGAGACAAATCACCCTAGATGAAGCTCCATTGCTTTAATGGAACACAATATCCCAGTGCCTACCAGGAAATGGCACAGTAAGCTCCATCAGTTTGGGGCCTGGCCAGCATTATATCCAGCATCCAAAGGAGAAGCCCCAGCTGAAAGGAAGTAAGCTTTAGGAAGATCAGCTGTGTCAGTTCCATTTAATTGTAAATTTGGACAGGCTCTGCCGAGTGAAGTACAGAATACTTCTTGCCTTGGGCACTGATATTGTATTAGAATAATAGCAACCTGAGAGGCATCTGAGTTTTGTGGCCGTGTGTGTGTGCATGGGCAAAGCTCTGCTCATTGGATTGTTTTGAATTAATGTGGAAGCTATAAATAAAGTGTTCTCTCTTTGGGGGACTGGCTTTGATCTATTGTTATCCCCCTCTTTTTAGTATTCTTTAAAGGCAATTTTCATTCAGATCCTTCATCAGCAAAGCAGGCAGACTTCAATAATTCCACTCAAAAGCTTTCCTTACTTTCTGCACACAGCCCCATGTCAATCAGCTGAGTGTCCCTCTCTCCTCAGCGGCTGTCCCCTGAATGCCCCTGGAGAATAGAAGATGGATGGACTATGCTAAGGTAACTAGGGCAGACATGTAATTCAAGGAGAGTAAGTTTGACTGACATTCCCCTCCTGTGTTGAGGTTATTGAATAATTGTGATAAAATGACTGCAATCACAATTCTTTAGTACCCTCGAGGAAGTGGCTCAGCAGAGGTGTGTCTCCTGTTGTGGGGAGAAGCGAGATCCAGAAGCCTTGCCTCTAGTTTGGTTATTAAGAATGAGCCTTCATGTCAGCAGCCTGATTTCTGCAATTGTTAAGATTTATACATGAAAGATAACATGAGCTTTCACTCTTCCAGGCAGCCATGAATCCAAAGTAATTGGGTATTAGGGTATCAGATGGTTATGGGAGCAAGAGAATGAGTTTTCCTGGAAATAATCCCAGTCCTGTCTCTTTCTTGCTTCAGAGAATCTATCCACCTGAGACTCAGTTTTCTCATAGATACAATGGGAAGAGTCATGTCCTATTACAGCATTAGCAGAAGTCTTTTAAAATCTGCTATGTCGAGTGACTGTCATAATGCCTGGTTCATGCACAATGCTCATCTCTCCTCTTCCTCCTCTTCATTTTCCTCCCTGTCTTTTTTTTTTAATACAGGGTTTTCGTAGGTAGCCAAGGCTGGCTTTATACTTGTAATCTCCAACCTGTAGCCTCTGAACTTCTTGAATCACTCTTTCTTTTTAAATATCATGTTTGTGCTCCTCCTCTTCCTTCTCCACCTTCCCTTCCTCCTAATCAGCAGTAGCATTAGCATTTCTTAGAAAGATCAACAGGTTAGTGGTTGTGTAGTGCACCCCTCTTTACACATGCTAACAATGGCTTTAGGTATCTTTCCCATAAGACATAGAAAGAAGAGACTTTCTAGAGACCAGAGATGTCCCCAGAGGTCCTCTTTCTTAGACTTTCCACAGCTGCATCACATTACTTAAACCAAAGATCCTGAAGGATTGTGGATGTACAGTAGATGTTCCCCTGATTTTCTTTCCTTGCAGAGCCTGAAATGTGAATTCATGGATGTCAAAGACTTGGTTGGGTTCCAAAAGTCATGTGGACTAATTGGTAAGTGGTATCCCTTGAGGTTGTAGCCCATGAAGGCTGGTGCACATACTGTCCAACTCTACCTCTCTCAGTTAAGAACCCTGAGATATGTTTTGCCTCTGAGCCCCAGAGTCTTACTCTGAGTCCATGGACTGACTATTGTAATTTCAGAGATGACTGTAGTCTGGGTTAGGTTTTGGCAGAATTTGTGACACACTCCTCAAGATGCTGAGGGTTAAGAGAATTGTCTCATCTCAAACAAGAGCAGGACCTCACTGGATCTTCACAGTGAGGATACTCACAGGTGTCTTTCCTTTCTTTTATCTCAAGTGAGCCTAGGGTATGGGTGGACTGAAGGAAAGACTTCATTAAGGATATGAGTTAAAGATGGAGCTGCTTCTAGGTACAAAGATGAAAGTCCGACAGGGTAGAGGGCAGGGACATTCAGAAGGGCAAGTATAATGAGGAGAGTCAGGAAATCTCTGGACTAGAATTTAGAAAGAAGACTTTGAGAGTGAATAATGAGTCAGAATAGTCCTTTGATAGTCAAGCTGATGTGTCATTGGAAACCAAGGTTATGCATAGAATTGCAAACTATTCATCTTTGTTTCCCACAAGAAAATCTGCAATTCTGGTTTTGTTGGAAGAACAGAATACTATGAAAGAGCACTTAAACAGAAGTGGAGGGTTTCATTCAAAGACATAACCCTGCTTAAGTGTACAATTTGGGTCCTATAGAGCCCTCATCTGTATAGTCAAGTTATTGATTCTGGTAGTAAACCCAAGGTTGTCCCCTCAGCAATCTGCAGACTCTATATCTGATGTTCTCATAGTGTACTGAGGACCTGTGGTTCCTCCAGTACTCATGATGCATCCTATTTGGAGAATCACCTTCCCCTATCAAAGCCAGTAATTAGCCTACAATTCTGAAGAAATACATTTTATTTTATCATAAAATTTGACACTTTCTGTCTGTTCAACCAAGTGCAGCTATATATTCCCTGAGAAAAATAAAACATACTGTGGCAAAATCCAATGTTAGCCCCCCACGGCACCCCCCCAAAATATGTGTTCCTCTGAAGACCATTCTGTCTTTAGAGAAGGTAGTCTGCCTGCTTTATTATACACACCTGAGATGTTCATTGAAGGTGCTTGGGCACCCATGGGGAATTAAACGTAACGACAACTTCACTTTTCAGAGACTTTAGAGACCTTTCCTTATTTGGAGAATGTGTGGGATGAATTTTAAACACAAATCTGTGCTTACTGAGTCTGAAGCAAATTGGAATCTTGACCATAAGCAGTGAAGGCAACTAATCTAATTTGAAGACTGTTTGCAGGGAAATAAGGGAATGTGAGCTTCCAGAGACCCATGTTTTCATGCTATCAAAACCCAAGGGAGAAGAATGATGGATTTACCTTCAGGTTAGGACACGTCTTCAAGAAATGCCAGCAGCTGTCTTCAGATTCATAATGATGTTACAGTATTGTTCTATAGTCCTGTAACCCTTAAAAATTACTTAATGGAAATATAAATACAAAATGACTGGTTCACAAATAATATCAATAGAATTTATCTAAGGTAATTTTCTTATCAACTATTACAGGCTAAAAATAATCTTCTTTTCTCTAGATTTCTTCTGCCATCTATGCTCCTGTCCACCCCCTGCATAGATATGCCCATAAATTTTGACACGTAAAATGATGTTTGAGGTTTGGTACCATTATTATCACTATTTTAAATGAGGCTACAGAGATTTTAAGAGGTCAAATTACATGACCTGATAGCTATTTAAAAACACGAAAGGTTAACATTAGTCTACATTCAAAGTGTTTCATACCATTTCATCTTTAGGGGCATTGATTAGCTCAGCCATACTAGCAGAAACATAAAGTAGTAGATTTCAAGGAAATTTTAAAGTCAAGGTCACCTTTTAAAAAGTTTTAGTGATTTAACAATAATACTATGTAATTAATGGTTACTAGATATATCTCCAAAACAAGAGACAACCTGGAGATGGTTTTCTGTGAAGAATGACTATAATAAGACGGTGCTCTACTGCAAGTACCATGGGACTTTCCTCCTTGAGTGCTTTGCAGTCTGACCGTCAAATGCTGGCCCACTCATTGATCTGTGACATTGACATAATGTGGAAATTTGTGAGATAGTTTTTAAAGAGTATGCTCCTACTAAGTTGGAACCCCCCCTTTTCTTTTTACAAGGTTTTGATATGATTCTTATGGATTTTTAAACTTGCAGATGTGGCAGTTTAATGCCTTAAATTGTAAATGATGTACCCTGTTATAACTGTTCATAAGCCCACAAAGACACTGTTAAAGCAGAAAAGTATTTGTTGCCAGCCGGCAGCTGCATGGGGAACTTGCCCAATTCATGCAGCCCGGAGCTGTACAGCTGTTTGTCTTTTATGTAAACAAAAACAGCAACAATGCAACTATACCCACATTCTGTATCCTAGTTGATATACTCTAGTTATAAAAAGACATAACTAGAAAAGCCAAAAAGCAAGGTTAGTATATTTAGGGACTTTTTACTTGGAGTCTTTCCTTGAACTATGGACTAGGTCTTTGTTTCCATGTTGGCAGGTGTTAGATTCTATGTGCTAGGTTTTAAGGACAGAATGGTGCCCTTTATTCGGCATCAGCTGTGCTAAGATCTGGGGTTTCTATAGACATGAGTCAAATCATGGACTTATCTTGGGGCAAGTGATTATATCATTCCCTCAGCATTAACAGTTTAACAGAAATTACCCTCTGTTTTACAGAGCAAAGTAGGCAGTTGAGCAATCTAAGTCCTATATTGAAGAATAGAAGCAAAAGGATTAATGGCCCAGCAATGACTGAAATTGGTTAACCAGGGGAACTTAGAGAACAAAGATTGGTATCAGTTGTCAGATTCTTGATGTCTTTTTTCTCTTCCCTTAAAAGAGGTCTCCAATTACCCTTGACTAGTTGTCAAAGAAGCATCACATTTGTCAGTGTCTTCATGAAGAGGAGGTCTAGTCCTCTGCAATTCTACTACAGAGTATACCTGAGGTTACAGGCAGGAAACCAACCTTTCCATATAGGCCAGGTCTATGTCTACTTGAGCTCTGAATTCCTTAAAGTTTTGTCCCCCACAATTAGGGATGAAGTCCCACATTCATCAGAGCCCATGATGCCTGCCTCACTAATAGAAGAATAAGAAGGGATATGTCTTACTACACATGGGAAGCCCAAAGTCTAGTTTTAGGTGTCCCTTGCCCTCTTCTCCATTATGCATGAACACCTGTGGTATAGCATGCATGAGGATGCAAAGAGTGGGAGTGGGATCTCTTCTGGTGTAGTCAATTCAGAAATGTCCACTTGGTTAAGCGTTTATTACAAGTAAGTTAAGTGAATCCTAGAGCCTCAAAATATATTTGACTGCCATTCCTAGAGTTGACTTAATGTATATGGCTGCAAGAATCTGCACAGGCGAACCATCTAGGAGGTATCTTGATGACATTTATTAGATAACCCTTCCCTTTGTGGTCTCTCAAGGTAAGTTTATATTGGTTCTATTTACAACTCTTAGGATTACAAATGGATCTTATTATTTGACTAATTCCAATCCCAACATAATATAAAGGTTATGGGTCTTTCCCAAGAGGAGATAAGAAGGACAAAATAGTATAATCAGGATTGGAGCAGTCATTTCAGTCTTACCTTTAGTGGGTCAGAGCACTTAGTAACTACCCTTTCAGTATGGTCCTTGGTAGCCTTCTTTGGTTGGGTGTGGTAAATCCACAGGGTGACGCAGGAGACCTTCATTGAATGAGGACCACAGGATATAAGCCTGTGGACACTGGTTTCAGGTTCTATCTAGGGATCCTCTTTTTACCCATAAGGTTTCCAGGCTGGAACTTATAGGCAAACTTAGATAAGGTCCAGGACATGACATCTTGACCCATCAGATGACTAGTTTTCTGGGCTTGTTGAAGGACCTGTAAAGACTTGAGGAAAGAGAGTGATTAAAAATTCCCGCCTTATGAACATCTCTTAGTTTAGAAAGGAGAGAGGGAGGGAGTCCTCCCAAATCAATTTTAAATGAAGGTGAAACTCCTGATATGGGGTGACACTGGCCATTTGAAGGGCATATGGTAGGTGGTTGGAACAATTTTTAACTGTCTCAAGGACATATTTTGTTAACGTTTCCCTCAAGGTCCTATTCATTGTTTCTATCTATCTTGACATTTATGGACTGTTGAAACAATGTAGCTTCCAATCATTTTAGCACCTTTGCAAGATTTTGTTAAATGTTGGTCATAAAGACCATATCATTGTCAAATCACAGAGAGACAGGCAATCCAAATCTAGGAATCAACTTTTTGAGGAGTTTCCTGGTAACAATTGAGGTTGTCTCTGTTTAAGTACCTATTTAAAGAAGATGTCTATGTAAACTAACAAATACTTTTACAAAAGAATCATGGGTTTTTATCTCCATGAAGGCCATTTCCCAATGTCCTCAGGTGTGAATTTCTTCCAGGGCTTTTTTTCCTCTGTACAATTGGTACATTTGGACATCTTTCACGGGGTTGTCTAGTTGAGGGATGTAAGTTCAGGGCCTGAGTAACTGAACAGTTTTGGATTCCTCTATATAGGTGGCTTGGTAGAATTTGGTGACTATTTGTGTTCTGATGGCAGCAGGGAATGTAAGTATCCCTTCTGGCTTTAAATCCTGATTAGCATCTTCCTTTTGGTTCTAACTTGATTTTTTTTCCTATGTGTAGTTTGGGTGCTGGAGCAATTCAGATTGGGTGTAGGGCTTTCTTCTAGGGTTGGGGATGGGGGAAATCTCCTGCCCTGTTTCCATGTACCTCCAGAGGATGCCCTTTGTAATGAACAATGACTGTCTCTTTTGGCAATCATATGTCCTCTTGCAGGGCCAGTGTTTCTTCTTTTGTTTTGATTTCCTTTCTGGATGAAGTAGGGAATGTCCTTTCTTAATAGAAGGCCCCATGGACATGGCATATGGCTAATGCATACTGACCTTATGTGTACACAGCAATGATTTTGTCTTTCCTTCAGCAAAGTACCTGACTGAACACCAGAAGCTACTCTTTGTATTGAAGTTCTTACTGGACCCAAATTGGGCCCAATTGCAAACCCAGACATGACTGGTTTTATCTTGAACAAAACTGGCTCAATCATTGTACAGTGCCTCTTTTTCTTATTATAGTGGGACATCTGTTGAGTCAGGTAAGATGGATTGGACCGTATCAGTCACTTCTAAGCAATCATGGAGGAGTTCTGTTGAGTTATCATCTGTCAATAGGGTGACTGAGCTGATGACTGGAGTTTTACAGAATGAGATATAGGGCTGGTCCAAAAGTACTTAATAATTGTGTTACAGGGTATAGGGTGGTTAGGAATAGTTCTTGGTTCAAGGTGAGTTTGTCTGGTTCTTTTACTAGCATGGATGTAGTGGAAACTCCTCTCAAACACACTGGTCAACAGGCAAAAAGAGGATCAGCTAGCATTCTGAAGCTTGAGCATCATTTTCATGTACTGAATTTGGTTGGTGGATGAATTCCTCCAACAGGGTCATAAGAATGGGGTGGAGGTTGAGTGAGAGTCAAAGTATGGTGGATATAGGCATAAATTTTTCTCAACCTACTTTAATAAATGATCAGCCTCCCTCTAGCCCACCATCTGCCAGAAGTACTAGGAAAGTAAAGTTATTAGGTCACGGGGGGAAGTAGACCTATTTCAAAATAGTTCTTTGTTGTCAGGATATTAGCAGTTCAGTCCAGCAGCAAACACCGAATATGATTCAGCAGCTGTAGTCCAGTCCTCTAGTCAGACACTTCACACAAACCAGCAAGGGAAGTTCAATTTAGAAGGAACCACAAGGCTTGCCAACCAACCCAAGACCACTGTGGAAGCTGGCAAAAAGCTGCAGGAGTCTCACGAGAAGTTCTTTGTCCAGTTTCTTTCTATGGCATCACCAAAAGTAGAGCTCAGCAATGCAATGTAAGGCAAACTAATTCTTGCCTGTTGTTAGCAAAGAATAGTGAGGCGAAGCCAAACAAACCAATACTCAAGTTCCCACTGTCTGTGGGGTTATATTTATATTCCTTCATCATGCATCCTTTCATGTGTCTGCTATAGCAAAACATCCTTTCAGTTATGTGCCCCAGGAAAACATCTTTTGAGTTTCCAAAGAAACCAAAAGTTTTCACCTCAGGTGGACAGTGACATTCCCAAATGATACGGTGCTCCATGATTTTTGTAATAAGTCTCTCTAATTTAGTGGAAAAGGACAGTCTGGCATGAGTAAAAAGAGGTGGTCACAATACCCTATCTCATGCCTACCATCTGAGAGGTTGTCAAGGAAGAGAAAACAGTCTGTCCAGTTGTCCCTTGAACAACTATGCACTGAGACATTGGTGATCAAAATGGCTGTCGGGACAGAGCTGGCTGCTTCTGTGTCAACCAGGAACTTAAAATATTTTCCCCTACGCTTATTTTACCCTGGGTTCCTGGAGCTCAATGGAATGGACACCTAGTTCTCACACAAATGGAAAACAGGGTGTCTTTCTTGTGTCTTATGATGTGGATATTCATTGTTCTAATGTCCTTTGTGCTTATACTAAGCACATCGGTCCTTTTCTGGCCTCTTCCTTTCACAGTGTCTATCAGTTCCTTTTCTGGGACATCTTTGGTTGATCTCCCTGAGTGCTGCCACGACTGCTCAGGTCAATCTTTTGTTCTGCTTTTCTTCTACTGAGTCATAATTCTGGTAAACTTTTTGAGCAATCTCTAATTATTGGGACCTAGTCATACTCTCAAATGCTTCTAACTTTGGAAATTTCTTTCTAATATCTGTGACTGTATAACAAAAGCAATATTGGCTGCTTTCTGGTTTTCTGTTGCATCTTGATCTATGTGGATAGACACATAATAAGTCTCAACGAGGTGCTTCAGGAACCCAGCAGGCAATTTTGGGACTCTTGTATAATCTCACTGGCCATCAACAAATTGGTGGGTTTTCTAGCATCTGCCTTCAATCCTCTTAGGAAAGCATAAAGAAAAATTTCCAGAGTCTCCTCACCTTAGTCAGTGAGATTCCAGTCAATTAGATAAAAGGGAAAGTCTGCTCTACTTCAGCTTCATTGTCTTCAAGGGATCTTCCACCTGGCACAGGGAGTGGCTTTTCTACTCTTGAGCTAGATCCTATCCTGCTCCTCAGCCATGAAGAGGGTGACCAGGACTTCTTGGCAGTCATCCCAGGTCAGCTGGTGAGTGTAAAATGCTGTGTAGAGAGACTAATGAGAATCGAAGGCTTTTCAGAGAATGGTGGGTTCTGAGTTTTTCAGTTATACAGATCATTGGTTTTAAAGATAACACAAACCATGAAAGGAGCAGAAGGGAATTCTTTGGCTCCTGGACCTGATAGAGATGCCTTCTTTAGAGAAAGAATGGGGGTGGACTACCTCAGGGAAATTCCTCCCAGAGCCTCCACAGAACAGAGCTACTCCACATGTATGGAGGCTCAAGGAAGCTCGAGGTAGAAGTCTACCCCCTATGCCCAAATGAAGCTGGAAGAACTAATTCTCCCTCCCCAGGCATGGCCTGAGGATATGCTGTGGTATTAGAGGTGGGGGAAGTCAACTGCTTCCAGTGAAGCTGAGAAAACAGGCAGGCATTTGAGTTTATCAATGTGACCTTGCCAAAGAAAAACAATGAAGGCACCCAACAGGGCAACCAGTTTTAAGCCAAGGAGTTGAGTCTTATACCAGAGAAAGCCAATATTGGTCAATATAGGACAACTGATCAGTGTGGCAGGGTCTATGGTCATCACATTCTAAATGTCAAGAACCCTGTGGGGGGCAGGTGGGAGGGGGCAGGCAATCCCTGCTTAGACCATCCAATTCCAAAAGAAGGCAATAAATTCCACAGAGGGTCTTTAGGTTTGCAGGAGAGAAAGGAACTCCTTGAAGTGTTTTAACAGTGGTGCCTTGGGACTGACTTCTCACTCCCTGTCCCATTTGAGATCTGTTTCCCCAACCAAAAGAATGGACTGGGACACACAGAGACATGCAGACAAGTGGACAGTAAAGAAAACCAGAGGTAGCCACAAAACAGACTTAAATTAGGATATCTGATGCTATCTCATGTGGATCCTGGCCATCGAGACTAGGGTCACATTCAGCTTTTCCTAAGTGTCCTATTCAGAAAACTCCATAAACAGACTTAACTTCTAGAGGTGACAGATTCAGGTGACTTTCTGGCAATTTTCTGTTTTAAGGTGAAGGTGTCAGGAGTCTGTGATGTGGAAAAACTAGAAGTAGGAGAAAATGGACCCTGGAATGTCTCAGGGTGCACTTCTTCTAGGAACTCTCCACTTTTCATGCTATCACCCCAGAGGGCATCGACATCCCCAGTGTCCTGGAGTCTCAGTTCCTAAGATCTTGCTGGAACCTCCAGAATGGTGTGAGGTAAGTCCACCAGAGACAACTACTTGGACATTCTTAGAGCCCAAAATAACACTTTTATTGCCAGCCATTGGCTGTATGGAGGACGTGCCCAAATCATGTAGCAGTGGGGCTTATAGCCTTTTTTATTTTACACACACACACACACACACACACACACACACACACAATCTCACATCTTGATTGTCACACTCCAGTTAGCAAGAAGCAGATCTACAGATGCCAGAAAGCAAGGTTTAGATGGTACGTAGAAACTTTCCTGGAACTGTAGACTAGGTCTTTGTTGACATTTTGTCAGGGGTTGGAGCCTATATGATAGGTTTTAAGGTCAAAATGATGCCTCTAACACGACATCAAGTGTGTTACATTCTGGGGGATCTTTAAACAATAGCTCAGAAAACATCATGTGCACCTACAATCTTAGGAAACTTCTGTGCTGTGATTCATGGTGATTTCCTTTGTTTACAAAAGGATATGGAATTTAGGGAAATGACAGTGTTTATTGAAAACTGATTTTCAAACACTGTATTGAGCACAGGACATTCATCACTTAGCTTAATTCATATAATAATTGAAGTGGGCCAATCATTATTCATGTTTTATAGAGGAAGAATAAGAGCTTGTGGAGATTAATGACAACCTCAAAGTGACTCATGTGGTAAGTTGTGAGTCTGGGATTCAAACCTAAGTAGTGCGTTTTAATGCCTCTCTAGTCCCAGTAAAATAATGTTCAGAAATTCCCGTAGAGCCTTGTACCTTAGGGAATCTATGAGCTCTATAGTATTGAAGAGCAGCTTTATTACAGACTGTTGTGTTCCTATTGCTTACTGACAGAAGATAACTTATTACAAAATATCTATAATATATGTGGGTGGATTAACAAATAAATTGAGCCCAATAACTAAGCACTGTCAATAATAATATTACAAAAAAACTTTAATTGAATTCCATCATAATATATGGATTTAGACACAGCATTACCTTTCAAATGTTTCTGCCCCCACCCCACCCCCCAAAAAAGCTCAACTTAAATCAAATCAAAAGGCTAGCAAAAACAAATCAAGCGTGTAGCTTGCCTGTATGCTTCAAAACTGTCAGGTTCATAAGATAAAAATAAGGCAGGAAAAGTCATGTACATTAAAGAATACTAAATAGACATGCCAATACAATGCAACACGTAATCTTAGATTGGATACTGAATATGGTTGTTGAGCATAGAAATAGCTATAAAAGTGATTGCTAGAACCATTGGGAATACCTGCATGTGGGCTGCCTGATATTAAATTAGAGAATTATGGTGAGGTTAAATCATCAATCCAAGTGTGGGTGACCATCTTATTTGGGCTGTACTAAAGAAAGCCTCTATTCTTAGGAGATGCACGCTGAAAAGTATCAGGTTCACACATCATTGATATGCAGAGCTCCTTCTTAAAAGGCCGGGAGGAAAAACAGAGAGAAAAATAAATTGGATACGGAACAAGGTTAACTTATGAATCAAGATCAAATAAACACGTGTCCATTACATTGTTCTTTCAATTTCTCTGTAAGTTTAGAATTTCAAAATCAAAATCAATGGAGGGAAATCAGTTTGTATTGATTCAATGTTATTTCAATACATACCTTCCTTTAATTTATTTATTTATTTTGGAAAAGACACCAGGCAGCATGAGATGGGGAGACAGCACAGGCATGAAAGGATAAAAGCAAGATAGGCTTGAAAGATAAAGGATTGCCAACGGCCTCCAAGAGGTACATGTATTTTGGAGGGTCACCTACATTTCACAGTAGCCAGAGGAAGAAGATATTGTAATTTACAGATTGTAAGTGTTAACTTTTATGTGGTGTGTCTTCTCTGTTTTGCCTGCTACAGCAAAGGGTTCACCCCAGAGCCACAGGATAGATGTTTGACTCCCATCGCTTAGAACCAATCATCGCAATCAGCCCCTTGCCTCTAAGCAGAAATATCTTGGGAGAGTTCTCAGTACCTTCCCACTAGTTCTTTTGTTAAGGAATTGGTCTCAGCACTGCCTAATCCACTTCACGCTCACATTTAGCCACAGGTGATTAGAAAGAGTTGAGGGGTTGGAGACACAGCTCACTGGTCTTTGCCACATAGACATGAAGACTTGAATTCAGATCTCCGGAATTCATACAAAAAATTTTCAAGGAAAAATTCCAAGCGTGGTAGCATATGTCTGGGGCCCCAGCATTCCTATAGCTGGCTGGGAGATGGAGATAGGAGTAGTCCCAGAAGCTGTGGACCAGTTCAGTTTGTCTGGCATTTACAACTGTAAAAACAAAACAAACAATCTGTGTGTTAAACAAAATGGAAGTCAATGAATGACACTTGAGATTGTCCTCTGACCTTCAAATGCCGCCTGCATGACTGCACTCCCATGAAAACACACACACACATGCAGAGACAGAGACAGAGAGGGAGAGGGAGAGGGAGAGGGAGAGGGAGAGGGAGAGGGAGAGGGAGAGGGAGAGGGAGAGGGAGAGGGAGAGGGAGAGGGAGAGGGAGAGGGAGAGGGAGAGGGAGAGGGAGAGGGAGAGGGAGACACTGAAACTTATAGAGGAGAAAGTGGGGAAAAGCCTCGAAGATATGGGCATAGGGGGAAAATTCCTGAATAGAACAGCAATGGCTTGTGCTGTAAGATCGAGAATCGACAAATGGGACCTCATGAAACTGCAAAGCTTCTGCAAAGCAAAAGATACTGTCAATAAGACAAAAAGGCCACCAACAGATTGAGAGAGAGAGATTGAGAATCAGACATGATTTTTTTTCTCTCAGAAATCTGAAATGTTGAAAAAAAATGAGATAGTGTTGAAACTGAAAACACATGTTGAACCAGAGTACACTCAATCAAATGCAAGCCTAGGGCTTGTAGAACTGAAAAGAATGTGCAGAGCCAAGTGGTTTGTAAAGAAAGTTCTGGAGCAGATGCGCACAGAAAAGTGGAGGTGAGGTGCATAGGGTGTGTTTCTAGAATTGAAGGCATGATAGAGTCCTTTCATCAGAGCATCCTTGCCACCTCCACACATTTCCCTGTAGTCAGGCATCCCTGGGAGAATCCTCCCTTCCTCTGCTATTTAAATTAGTTGGGTAGTTTCCATTCCTTGAAATTGCTCTTCATTTCTCAGCTAAGCTTTGACCTCCCCCTCTTCACTTAGCCTGAGTCCTATAATCCAATCCACCTCCTCTTCCAGGATACCAGCTCTTGTATTTCCAATTTTACTCTGATTCAAGTGGTTATTCTGAATCCAACTCCATTAACTCACCTCTGATTACTGGGTCCAGCCCAATAGTTAAGAGCCCTAATAACCAAATCTCAACTCACACACACTAGAAACCTCTAGGCATTAACTCATCAGTGACTTCTAGCCCCAAGAACTCATATAACTCATATAACCTGATCATTCTAACTTCTGTACCATATCTACACCTGAAATACTGTGAATGATGCTGGGAATTATTTTCTTTTTAGTAGACTAATGGATTGGTTGTAATTTTGACATACTGTTTAATCCATATAGAAGATTTAACTTTCACATTTTTTTATTTTTCAAGTAACATATGTTTAAAATACAGTTGGAGGGACAAAACAGGAGGAAGTTAAACCACTCAGAACAGTTCTAAGGTCCAGAAATGAGTGCTTAGTCTTTGGGCCTCCTTGCCTTTCAGAGTTGGAAAAACAGATTATGCACCATAGGTGAACTACAGCACTCATTTTTATGAATTAAAAATCATCTCATTGAATTTTTAAAATGTTCCTCTAAAATATTATCTTAATAACTGTACAATATAAGACATCATATTTGTAAAAATATATGAATAAATAAAATAGTTATGGATGTTATTTAGATTTTATATGTGACTTTCACTCTTGGCCAATATAAATAACCATGGGGTGAAAAAAATCTGTGTGTGTTTTAGATTCCTGATGCAAACTGACATATCTGGTTTCCCAAACGCCTTTTTTATTTGCTTGTGCTTCTTTTAGTGGCAATGAAGGTTCCCTGTTGTGCTGCTGCCATTGTTATTTCAATGTTGAGAAATTCAATCATTGAAAACCTAGACGCTCCTGTAGGTGTGTACAGAGACTATAGTGCGGTTATGCTTTTCACCTGTGATTAGATTTGAAGCAAGTAATTAAATGAGCACCAGGTTTATTTTACTGGATCATGGTCACTTGTGGATTTCTACAAGGAGTCATGTCTTCAAGCTAGCCAGGGACTCAGAATTCCAAATTCAATTTCACTCCTCAATGTAAAGCAAATGTAAGTGTTATACATGGAGTGTTAATATCTCAAAGTTTGTCCAAGTCCGTTAAACTCAGATCTAAGCTTGAGCAGTTCTGTAACTAAATTGGTGGGAGTGGGCATACAAATGATGATCACACCTGAAGAGGAAAATAATTAGAATGTCTTTTATAATGTCTACTGACTGATCGTATCTGTTTTTAATTAGATACTTTTAGAACACGGTATATTCAGATATGACAGGAGAAGAACTTTAGTAGCTCGTGTCTTAAAAGATAGCAACTGTATTTCTTAGAGCACTTGGAATAATTCTAATGATAAAAGAGGCTCTAGCCTGCAAAGATTGGATTCGGACTCAGCCTTGAAGATGTCCAGAAATGGGAATTCAGAAGCACCAACCACGGCTGAGCTATATTGCACAGCCACCATGTAACTTGCATCCATTGAGTTTCTCTTGTACAGCCACCATGTAACTTGCATCCATTGAGTTCCTCTGGTGTCTGTCCAGCGCCTACCCTGCTGGATGCTGTCCTTCCTAGAGCTAATTCAGAACATAACCCCAGCAGAGGGAATAAAGACAAGAGAGATGTCTAATGACCCCTTAAAGATTTCTTTGCATTAAAGATTTCGATTCTTTTGAAATTGTGAGAATCCCATTGTTCAACTGACCCTCACCTCTCCGTGAAGAATATGCTCAAAATTTAAGTCATTCTTGAACTTTTGCTTTTTATATTCTAAATGTTCATCACAAGACATTCTTTCTCTCTCTCTCTCTCTCTCTCTCTCTCTCTCTCTTTTTTTTGGTAATTGTTAATAGTAGAAATCACTTTATATATTTTGTGATTCTCCCTTTTCCTCTGGCACAGTGTTATGCCAGAGGCAGCTCATCTTTGAACTCAGGAAAGCCAATTGTTGTGTGTTTATAGTAAGGCTCATTTTAAGTGATTTCAGACACTAACCTTAATTACAAAGGTAATTTATATTCCAAACTCTTCGTTTCCTGATGTATTGTATTTTATTGGTGTCTGTACTCTTGCTGTTTGTGTGTATGATGACTGTCATGGTGGGGGAGGGGGTGGATTCTGTGTGACTATACACCATGGCACATCTGTTTTTCACTTGAATCTAAACAGATTTACAACTTGAAACGCGTCGTAGCTGGAATGTTAATGCTGCCGAGTGGGTAGGTACTACAAATCAGGGGTTCCTGACTGATGCCCAGCAGAAGGAAAAAGCTGGTTAAAGGCATGTCCAGCACACAATGGCGGGAGAGGTGCATTCCTTGGTGGAGGAGGGCTTGAGTTTTGGCATCAGAGCAGCTTGTGATTTTTCCTGGCTGTGCCCGTTCACCAGGTCCATACCTTTCAGCAACTGATTTAAGTTTCCTGAGACTCAGATTTTTCATCAACAAAAAGGAAAGGGTATTTGTCTTTTCATGTTATCCTGTATCAATTAGGGCACTGACAATCAAATATAAGCCAAACTGTTTTCTAAGTGCTTTGTCTTGCCAGAACAGTTTTAATAAATGCTAACCATATGATTTTTTACTATTGCAGTATTATGATTATTGTGAGTTTGACAGATAACAGGTAACACTGACAATTCATTGTATCTGATAAGGAAGGAGAAAGCCTTCCCTTTTCCTAAATAATGGTTTGAAAACTGTGAACCACCCATCCATCCATCCACATATTAATAAAAGAGGGGGGAGTAGAGTAGGAATGAGATTATGGTGACATCAGGGGCTATAAAAAACCTCTGGGTCCCATGGAAAACTGGAGCCAAATTCTCATAGTAATTACCAAGCATTGGATGTTTTCAAACAAGAGAGGGCTATAGTCAAATCTGTGGTTTAGATAGATAGTTCTGGCATTCGTTGAAATATAAACGCCAAAGCTAATAAGGAAAACTGACTAGGAAGCTACCATATGGTCCAAGGGGAGAGATGATGGTTAAACTACAGTGATGCAGTGGGGGTGGGTAGCTGAGGTGGGGAGTCCACAAATGGTGAGAAAAGGGCAGGAGAATTCTGCCAGCAGAGAAGGCATCCAACCCTAGCCCCAACTGCCAGCCTGCAGAGAGAGAGTGGCTGCAGTAAATACTGGGAATATGCCAATATTCTGTAGGCTTGAGAAATAAATTCACCTTCTTCTTGCTGAATTCTCATTTAAAATGACATTTAATGTGCAACACTAGGAGATATATTAATATTAGAAACATTTTCTGCAGAAAAACATTAAGTAAATTAGAATATAATGTCTGGATCTCTCTTCTCTTAAGAATAAACATTTTGCTGGGCAGTGGTGCTGCATACATTTAATCCCAGAACCCTAGAGGCAGAGGCAGTAGGATCTCTGAAAGTAATTTTCAGGACAGCCAACGCTACACAGAGAAACCCTGTCTTGGAAAACAAGCAAGCAAACAAACAAACAAACAAACATGTTATTGGGTATAATTTAAGTTTGTCCTAGCAGCTCCATTTTGTATTTATTGTATAAAAGCAGACATCAACGATAGTTGAATGAGTGAGACTAAGTATATTCTAATAATATATATTCTGATAAGTACATCTAAACTTTAATTTATGGGTCTGGAAAATTAAATTTTACCTCAACTTTAGCATTCAAAAGCTTTCATTCTTTAATTTTTGTTTGTTTACACATTTAAAAATTGAAAGAACAAAACAACACAACAACCTTAGTTCCCAGTCCTCCAAAGCCAGGAGCCTGCAAGATGTGTCTCACTCTCTATTTGCTTATTGCTGGGCTGGAGCATGGGAATCTGTAATGATCAGAAAGTTCCAATTTCATGCAAGAGGTCACAGAGAAGCATTAAAAGGAACGCACTCCTTAAAAAGAGAGAGACACGGAGAAGATTCAGGAGAGGAAGAATGACCGGAGAGCTCATGAGTCCAAGAACCACACCGTGTGTGAGATAAAACCCTAGATAGAGAAGCAAAGAAAGAGGAGGAGAAGGAAAAGGGGGAGGAGGAGGAGGGAGAGGGGGAGGGGGAGGGGAGAGGGAGGGGGGAGGAGGAGGAGGGGGAGGAGGAAAAAGAAAGGGGGCCTAGATAGTTTGTTACCTATAGATTGTTGCCTTAAGATCGTTCTGCAATGAACAGCAATGTTACATCACTCTGCCTGTTCTGTCCAGGAAGTTCTTATTGAAATGGCTTTAACTTGAAAAGAAAAGGTAATTGGGAATCAAAATCTATTGACAGAAAATATATACAGAATATGACACATTCTGATGAGCTGAGCTGATGAGATTACACAGATTACAGGCCTATAGATCACAGCCTTGATGTGGATGTCATGGCTCCAGTATGATCTGGAGTGACCCCCAAAACGTTCGAGTGCTGAAAGTCTGGATCTCAGTGAGGTGCTGAGACCATTAAAAGATTTGGCCACTTAAACTCAAAACAACCCTAAGATTCCACCTCACACCAGTCAGAATGACTAAGATCAAAAACTCAGGTGACAGCAGATGCTGGCGAGGATGTGGAGAAAGAAGATCACTCCTTCACTGCTGGTGGGATTACAAGCTGGTACAATCACTCTGGAAATCAGTCTGGCAGTTCTTCAGAAAATTGGACATATTTCTACCAGAAGATCCAGCAATACCACTCCTGGGCAAATACCTAGAACATGCTCCAATTTGTAATAAGGACACATGCTCCACTATGTTCATAGAAGCTTTATTTATAATAGCCAGAAGCTGGAAAGAACCCAGATGTCCCTCAACAGAGAAATGAAAACATAAAATGTGGTATATCTACACAATGGAGTACTACACAGCTATTAAAAACAACGAATTTATGAAATTCCTAGGCAAATGGATGTATCTGGAGGATATCATCCTAAGTGAGGTAACCCAATCACAAAAGAACACACATGATATGCACTCAATAATAAGTGGATATTAGCCCAGAAGCTCAGAATCCTTCTTAGAAGGAGAACAAAATACCCATGGAATGAGTTACAGAGTCAAAGTTCAGAGCAGAGACTAAAGGAACAACCATCCAGAGACTGTCCCACTTGGAGATCCATCCCATAAACAACCACCAAACCCAGATACTATGGAAGATGCCAACAACAGCTTGCTGACAGGAGCCTGATATAGCTGTCTCCTGAGAGGCTCTGCAAGTGCCTGGAAAATACACAAGTGGATGCTCACAGTCATCCTTTGGACGGAGCACAGGGTCCCCAATGAAAAGCTAGAGAAAGGACCCAAGGATCTGAAGGGGTTTGAGCCCCATAAGAGGAACAACAATATGAACCAACCAGTACCCTCAGAGCAACCAGGGACTAAAACACCAACCAAAGAGTACACATGGAGAGACCCATGGCTCCAGCCGCATATGTAGTAGAGGATGACCTTGTTGGTCATCAATGGGAGGAGAGGCCCTAGGTCCTGTGAAGACTCTATGCCCTAGTATAGGGGAGTGCCAGGGCCAGGAATGGGAGTGGGTGAATTTGGGGATAGGAGATTTTCAGAGTGGAAACTAGGAAAAGGGATAACATTTGAAATGTAAATAAAGAAAATATCTAATAAAAAAAGAAATCAGTAAACACTCACTCACACACACACACACACACACACACACACACACACACACACACGAAAAGATTTGACCACAGAAAGGTCACACATGGAAGAAATTAATGTAGGTTTCACAGGACTGACTTAATTCAGAAGAGATCTGGCTATATAAAAGAGTGAGCAGGACCTCTCCACGCCACTGTACTTTCTGTCTTCCATGTGGTCTTATTGTACTTATCCCTGGTATGTGATATCATCCATTATACTATCACATTCCTTGAAGGCTTGGCTCAGAGGCAGAACATGGTAGGACTGCCTATTCATGGATTCTCAGCCTTAAAAGCTGTATGATAAATAAAACTCTTTTTGTTATAAAGTAGAAAGCCCTAGGTGGGTGTTGTTGTTGTTGTTGTTGTTATGATACAAAATGTCCAAAATTTCTAGAAACCACATAGGAAAATAATAAAACTTTGTTGTTAGTTTTGAAGGAATCTGCTCTAGGAGACTGGCTAGCTCTGAGATGAGCAATTTTACTTTGGTTTTTCAAGAAAAAAAATGTGTGTGTTTTATAAATGATAAGCTTGTATCTTATAACTGATAAACTAGGAAACCTCATGAAGGTCTGGGTGGAAATCCATATACTAATAATTAGGCCGTATGATTTTGTGTCCAAGGAGAAATCAGTTCCAAATAGAAAGCAGAGGTTAAAGCCACATCAGCTAGTCTTCTCTATTGATTTGCTAGGGAGTGGTTCACGAAAGTGCTAGTAAGTCAATTAAGACAGGATTTGAGAAGATAGAACCAGGAGCCCTCTTGGTATAATATACACTCAGAGGGTTAAGCAATACAGTTTGATAGAAAAGCCTGTGCTATTATGGATAGGAATGGGGAGAATAGTGTTTCTGGGTACTTCCTATAAAGTTTTATCCTCTGAGAGACAGGATAACTTGCTGTTTCCTTACCAACACTCTAGGCTTTATAGGCATGACTAAGGACTAACTGAGAGGATGTTCTCCAGCATTTTCGGGTCAGGATCTTCCACTGTTCAACATACAAAGACAATGGAAGGTCTGACTAGGCCCAGTTCTATTCCTGACAAGACCACTGAGAAGTGTTTTCATTTTTCCTTCGTACCTACTGAAGTGCCACAGGATGGCCTGGTGGAGGCTTGGTCAGTACACTGGTACAGTGATTATTGGCAGAGGTCCTGTGTTGACATCTTCTGGCTCTTTGACATAATTTTCACATTTTGAGAGCAAGGAAAATATGTATCAAGAACCAGATCAACTCATCATGGGTCTTACAATGGTTCTTATCTTCAACGTGTTGCTTTAGAGATGCAAGAAACAAGTTAGAACAGATGCTTAGAGGATGCTTTGTTGAGTGATTTCAATTTCACTTTAGGCTCCCTGTAGCATAATTGTTTACATTCATAGAAATGTGTGGTTTATCTACACATCAGGCTCTCTTCTCCCATCACACTCACCTAGACTTTTTCAGACTTAATACAAAGAAGAGGAAGAAGAGGAAGTAGAAACACAGCCTAGGTGTCTGATACTCACTAAATGGGTTTTATGGGTACGAATCCATCACACACCATCTTGAGAGTTTTCTGTCTGTATAATGAGGGGTTAGAGTAAGCCACTACAAAAATGTTCAGTACCCACTTTGTTTCTGTGTTTCTCTTGGCCTGTATTTTCATTGGCCTTCCTTTCTCTCCTACTACGTCTATTTTCTTCTTCTTCTTTTTTTTTTGTTTCTGCCATTTATTAATTTTAGTAATTGAATTTATTACACTATTGATAGGCCAGAAAGACAATCAATTATATCAATTAAATCTTTGTCTATATTAGTCCATCTAGAATTTCAGGATGAAATTATAATATTTTAGGTAAATTAAAAATTATAGAAAGATAGTAAGGGTATGACCTATATATACACTTCATTTGAATTTTTATTTCTATTCTTAGATTTATTTATTTATTTATTTATTTAATGTTTTCTTCATTTACATTTCAAATGTTATCCCCTTTCCTAGTTTCCTCTCCAAAAATCCTCTATCCCCTTCCCCCTCCTCCTGCTCCCCAACCCACTCACTCCCATTCCTGGCACTGGCATTCCCCTATCCTGGGGCCTAGAATCTTCCCAAGACCAAGGGCTTCTCCTCTATGTTTAAGTGCGTAGTACTGGATTATCTGACCAGATCCAGCTATAAAGCTTCTTAAAAATACAGGCAACTGAGCCAATCATATTTGCTTGATCAGAATATTTTTATTTCCTTCTTTTCTAAGCAGTGGTATCCTGGTCTAGGCAGATTGTACAGGTTATTCATGGCTACTTGGTTGTACAAATATCAATGGTAGGTCCTTGCCTACACTCAGAGAGAGTAAGGATCAATTTATTTATTCATGTTTTTACTATTACCTTATAAGAACATAGTACAAAGTCTAGCACTCAAAGGACACACCCAGTGAGCTTCTTGACACAGCCAGTTTCTGAAGTCATGAATGAATTCTGAGCCTATCATTGCAGTCCTGATCTTCATTGGAAATGGCCAGGCTTCCTCTCATAACTCTGGTGACTACTGGAATTTGATCATGATGGGTGCTATGAAATCTGGAAAGACCAAGTGGATTTCTAAAGACAGTTTCTGCCTGAAAGTCCCAGGGGAGGAAGGATTTCTGAACAGGGATTTGGTGCCCTTGTCAGGTCACTTGAGAAACCTATATATTTCCAAGTCTAATGTCACAGCTCCAGCTACTTATGATTAGAGCTTAGTGGTTCTATTGCTCTCATGAGTACCCAAAAAGCACCAAGGCCCCATGTAGCATTCACTGGTGCTGCCAAGTTTGTTTGGGGCCCACTCTAAACCAGGTATACATTTCTGAGCCTATGTTGAAGATGAACATTTTTTTAAAACTATCTAAATCAAACCTTAACAGTTCCTCTGAAGCTATTTTACCCCTTTAAATTAATCTAGATACCTTCTAGGTTTTTTTTCCAATTGACTAAAGCCCATCCCAACTTATCCAGTCCATATCCATCATCCTATCATTAATTTGCTAAAATCAGTGTTATTTATTCTTCAACATATGTTGATGATCTACCAGGAGGTTACACTGTAGCTAATGTTCCCAGGAAAAGGAAAACAATTTGTTATGTTTAAATATCACACAGTTCAATGGAGGGAAAAAATAGATTGTGAGATTCTTTCATTTCACCAGAGGTAGGTATGGGCAGAGTGGAGGACAGTTGAGGTCTAGCAGACTGGAAGAACCTTAATTTGCAGAGTGACCGCTACCACAGACATCTGCCATCTGTTCTTTCTCAGCGTTCACTGGGTATCTGCTGCTGTGGTCTGAATGCTCCTGTCTCACCAACATTCACATTGTATGTCTCATCCTCCACGGGATGACAAGCAAGGGTGTGGCTTTTAAACAGTAATTAGATTGGAAAGGTGACAGCTTTGTGAACTGGCTCAGTGTCTACAATGAAAGGGACCCCTTCTTCCTTCTACCATATGAAAGTTCAGTGAAGAAAAGGATATCCTAACCAACCTGTCAGCACCTTGATTTTAGATTTTTCAGCTTTTAGAGCTGAGATATGCAGTCTTTTGTTGAGAAATTATCTGGTTCTGAGGTATTTTGCTATAATATCCTAAATGAGCTGAGAAACCCACCAAGTGACAAGTGCATCTTGGAATTTCTGGAAACATGCTTTTAAACATTCTGAAATTTGAATGGGTCCTTTAAGTAGCCAAGAGAAATCACTTAAAAGCATTAGCCATGGCAGTTAATGAAAGCATAGAAACAAATGCCGACGGAGCACTCACTATTTAGTAGTCCCCCTCACCTGGACTTTCAGTTATTGCGATTGACTTCGGTCTAAATATTACATGGAAAAGGCAAGACAAACACAACTTGTGAGTTTTATCTTACAGGTCATTCTGTGTCATGTCATTTGCACTCTGTTCTGCCTAAACATGAGTGATTGCTTTGTCCAGTGTACCCCTGATGTGGATGCTACCTGCCCTTTATTCATGAGTATTTCTTTCATGTTAGCAGATTGAATTTCACAGTATCAACATACTCTTCTTCTTCTTTCAAAAAATCCATTATTTTATTTAAAATGGTGATAAAACACAAAGATGATGACTTGCATATGACAAAGAGAATATCTGAGGTGCTTTCTCTACGTCACAAGGTGAACACATTTCATTTTATTTTATGTGCAGGGGATGAGCATGGTAAATAGCTCAGATGAATATTTTTGAAAGAAAAATTCATATTTCATTCTTGTATATTATTATGCTTGCTCTATCGTATTTTTAGTTAATGTAGTAACCCCTCAATGTGACTGGTTTATGCATGCAACTTTATACTACGAATGTATGTGTACATATTTTAAAAGAGCATACACATGATTCTGCACTTTCAAAATGCACCATCCCCCATAGATAATAAGGGACAACTATGTTTCATTCTCTCTTTGTTTCTCTATCTCATTTTTCCCCAAAACATAGCAGCCCCTCTTCCATGTGGCTTCTCTTCGTTGCTTAAAAAAACAACACCATCTTTTTGTTTTAAAACTTGTAATATAGAGTTTCTCCCAGATAGCTGTGCATTTAGCGTTTAATGACTTTGTAAATGAAATCAAGGGCATTTAAGGTCTCCAGTGGCAAGCATGCATCTGTCCTGAGGGCACAGGAGCATCAGCCCACCTGCCTAGGTCTTCTTCTTTCATGGGGCTCAGGGCTCTTTCTTTTTATATGTTATTTTTACTGAAGAGATTTATGGAGAATGGTGTGATCCTTCAGTACATGCAGACACCGGGTAATTATTAAATATGCATAGTTAGCATTACCATCTCAGAGGAAATTTTTGGATTTGTCGTATTTTTGTGAGCAAAGTTAACAAGCAGTTTAAGAGAGGGAGGGATTACCTGGGACTACAGTTTGAGGGAGTACAGCCCTCCCTCTACCAGGGAGGAAGAGTCGTGTTGACAGCTGTGGGAAGCAGCTGGTCACACTGTATCCGCAGTCCAGAAGTGGAGAGAGGTGCATGCTGGAGCTCAGGTCACTTCTTCTTTGTTACTTAGTCTAGGAGCCCAGCCCATGGGATTCAAACATTTATGGCAGGTCTTTCCTCCATTAAACCTTTCTAGAAACACTCTCATAGACACACAGAGACCTTAGCAAGAAGGCCAAGAAGAGACCCATCATCACACCAAACCCAAGCATGTCAAGAGAGATTAGCTGTCACATATGTAATAACCAAGTACAGTTAGAAGTAATAAGACCTGGGTTGCCTTTGGAAAGCCCCATGGGCCTCCTTCCTGATGGACACGTCCTGAAATTTTCGGGCTTTGGGGAACCCATCTGGTCTCCAAGGCACTAACTAGCAGAGCTGTGGGACAGCTCAGTTCATTAGACATCAATGCAGTTCGTCTTCTCAGGTTCTCAGAAGAAAGGAATATGCTCACACTTAGAAATGCCTCTTGCTGTTAGAAGTTTCCAGAATAGAGGAAGCGAGAGGGTAGGGTAAATGGAGAGAGGTTTAACAGCAGAACAGATTGGCCAGGCTTTTAAAATCTTTCTGAGCTTCATTTGAGTGATTTAGACACGAGAGAGTGACTACGCTGCATTCCAATATGCGTTTTTTTTCACCCTCCTGTCTAGAGAAGAGTCTCTCCCCTTCCTTCAGCCCCTTCTGACTATTTGTAGCTGGCACTGAGCACTTGGAATGGGGCGTTTTGATTTGGATGATGACAAGATCTTTCTTGAAACTGATTTACTTTATGCCAAATACAAAATTGGATTTGCAATGGTTTGGAGCAGATGGAAAAGCCACGGGGAAAAAATAAAGCCAGAGCAGCCTCTTCATAGGCCCAGGGGCTGTGAAATCCGGCTGCTTTCAAATGAGGATGGGATGGAATCCTGGGGCGCTAACTCAGGAGAAAAAAAAAAAGTTAAATGCAAGGTAGCACATGAGCAAGGTGATGGAAGGATGCTCAACCCTCCCCCTCCACCACCATTGCCTGCTTCTACATTCTTCAATAAATATCCCAAAATATCTTTTCAAATACACCCAGGCTATCTCCCATCAATTGATTCTCCATCTTGTCTTCCTTCCAGGACTCAGATCACCCTAATTACATGGTAAACATTTATTTTCTACCACAAAACCTTAAATTAAGAGTGCTGACACACATCCTTAATGGTGCTATTCAGGAGGCTCAATTGGGGCTGAGATTATGAAACCATCCTAGTCTATTTAGTGAATTTCAACCCAGCAAGGGCTATCCAGAGAGGCGTTCTGAGCACAAAGGCTTATTCCCCAGCTCTCCTGCTTGCCTCCTCCTCCTGATTTTCTTCCCCTATTTGCCTCTTCCTTTTGCCATCATCTTCTCTTTGCCCCTAATCATTAACCTACCTCTACCTTCCCTTCTCTCCTTCTGCCTCTTGTTCTAGTGTCTAGAATTTCCTGCAAACGACCTCTCTACTGCTAACCAGGAACAAATGAGTGTTGATGATGAGAATGGAGAAGGGAGTTGTATTGGCTAGTTTTGTGTCAGCTTGACACAGCTGGAGTTATCACAGAGAAAGGAGCTTCAGTTGAGGAAATGCCTCCATGAGATACAACTGTCAGGCATTTTCTCAATTAGTGATCAAGGGGGAAAGGCCCATTGTGGGTGGGACCATCTCTGGGCTGGTAGTCTTGGTTCTATAAGAGAGCAGGCTGAGCAAGCCAGGGGAGGCAAGCCAGTAAAGAACATCCCTCCATGGCCTCTGAATCAGCTCCTGCTTCCTGACCTGCTTGAGTTCCAGTCCTGATTTCCTTTGGTGATGAACAGCAGTATGGAAGTGTAAGCCAAATAAACCCTTTCCTCCCCAACTTGCTTCTTGGTCATGATGTTTTGTCCAGGAATAGAAACCCTGGCTAAGACAGGAGTTCTCAATCCACTCTGCCTACTTTGAGGCTATTTGTTGATGGGAGGAAGGGTCACGTGAACAGATCTGTAGGCCTTCTGGGGGCAACTACAGTAGTAGGTCAGGCCAGGATATAGGTATGAACAGCTCAGCAGAATCCTTTCTGGGTTTCAATATTAAACTTCCACAGGAATACCTTCCTTTACACCACAACATATCTGTCCTTATGTCCTGCAGACTACAGGCATATATTCTTCCTTATACATACACATAACATACCTGTGCAATGTAAATCACATATACTTTAAAAAAATTCACTTACACAAATTTTGTGTTAGCTCCCCCATACGTAGATTGACTTCTTTGGCCTATAGAAATAATTTTATATTATATATTTCAAGGTATGTATTTTCCAACTTTTACCCATAAATACACACTCATTTTCAAATATACATTCTCTGTTGTTACTCGACACAAAGCTGCAAATATTCCTTCTCCTTTGTAATATGTGCACTCAACAGTTCTGCTATACTGTACTTTTCTGATAAGCTCCACAACAACTTGTCTCACCTTCTACTTCAGAAAGATATGTGTTGTTCCTCCAAGGCCCCAGAAGCTTAGAGAGGTTAATTAAAAGACACCCAGAATGAAGAGAATAAATTCCTTTGGGGTTCTTAATAATCCACTTGGTGTAAAGTTGAATATACCTCAATGTCAATTTCTTCATGCTAGCAAAGTGTTGAATGCCAGTGCAGAAGGTGTCACGAGCACAGGATACAGACAATGCAATTCAGTTCTACAAATACTGAGAATGTGCTATGTACCAGTGCTGTGGGCTTAATCCACAGTACTGTCCAAAGCTCCCTGGTAAAGCTCTAACTGCCCAGTGCATTTCAAGGAAGGATATACTCAGTGTGGTCAGACAGGTTGTGCCTGGCTCCTAGAAAAAGAGAAAGAAGCTCCAGGAATTTCTCCCTCTTTGTATTTGCTGTATGAGGAAAATCAGTCTGATCAGGAAGGTAGCCACATACCACCTAAGAAGAAATGTCTTCAAAAAAAAAAAAGAAAGAAAGAAAAAAGAAAGAAAAAGAAAACCACCCTCTGGGCACCTTAATCTTGGAATTTAGGCTCTAGAACCACATGAAACAAATCACCATTTATTTGTGTATGTGGTAGTGTTTGAGTTTGAGTCCAAAGCCTTACACATATTAGACCCTACCATTGAGCTATATTCTCAGCTCATTTTGTAGTTTTGGCTTTGAACCTTGTTCTAGTTCAGGTTACTATTGTTATGAAGTGACACCACGACCATTACAACTCTTGTAAGGGAAAATATTTCATTGGGACTGGCTTATAATTCAGAGGTCAGTCTATTTTCATTATGGCGGGAAGCATGGCAGCCCATGGCCACTACAACCAGATGATTGCTTTCAGTTTACTTTAGTTCTTGTTTTTAGAAGCCTAAACAGACTGACACATTACGGTGCACTATCCTAACAAAAAGACAGACATCAAACTAATGAGATCTTCCTCTCATATAGCTTAAGTGCTAAAGTATATTGGGGTGGGGGCATGCAGCCTTGTTGCCCTGTTCTTCCCACCAAAGGATAATAGTGACTTGGCTTTTCTATGGAGTTAATTTCTAGATTCTTCACTCTTGTTTGATCTTCATTCTGTGCACCAACCATGCTGTGTAGCTTATTTCCTGTATTGAGAATATTCCAAATGCTTTCTGTTGCTCAGCTAGGTCAAGGAAATGAAATCATTTTTTGAATGTAATTTCTGAGGATCATTAAATAATTCTGGTCACCCCATAAGACACATGAATGCTGCTGAATTCATTCTTACCGTCTTAACATGCCCATCAACAAACCCTTCCTCCCTTCTACCGTACAACTTGCTTTCACTGGAACTTCACAATGTTCTTCCACAGATAATTTAGATAATACCACTAAGACAAATTGAAAATATTTCATTGGTACCTGACTCAAGACTGAATATCTCTGTCAGGGATATTTAAACCAAGGTGGCTATCAACCTGTGCACGTGATGATGCTCTGTTCCGAAGGTCACACTGTTCTCTAGCCTGCTCACCCTTGGTTTGCATTCTCACTGAGCGAATGTGTGTGCAGGCGGGTTTTGTGTTCTCATCATTAGAGGTTTTTGGTTTTCCACATGGTAGTAGCAGAAGAAAGCCTCTCTGAATGATAAGTAGGTCTCTCCTCTTCTTGGAGCTGTTGTTTTGATCATACTGAGTTTGAGCTCAGGATAAACAAGAATGAATTGTATTGGTTAGTCCTTTTCAAACAGAAGTTGCCAGCTGGAGGCCCCTGGGTCTATTGGAATAAGCAGAATGGCTTTGTTTGGCCCACATATGCTTTTATTTTTTTTCTAATTTGAATGTGTTGCCAAAATATCAATGATAGACATTTTAGATTTAAAAACTCCCAATTTCTGTTGTGTGTTGTCTACTAAAATTCTGAGAAACGTGAACAGAGGCTCTGCCTGCTTATGATATAATGTCATACCAGCTTCCTAATTTAGAATAAAGTGTTTGTTCTCCAGGTTCCTATAATCACACACTCTCTCAATCACTCACTGTATCGGTTGGACCCTGTAGTCCATTAAGTTCCTGTGCCCTGTGACAGAATGTGACATCAGGGAGAAATGAGTCTATATAATGTTAAACCACTGAAATTTTATGATGTTATATGTTATCACAGCACAGTTAGCCTACCTGACCAATGCACCTGAGTGTTTCTGTTGTCACTACTACAATCTAGATGGCAATTAAATTTACTCTTTAAGTTTACAGGTACCAGGTTGGGTTAGTCTTGATTCTCTGGAGAAACAAACCAATATGAGAAAGATTTTAAAGACTTGGCAGAAACTTGATCCTGGTAAATCCAAAATCTAGTCTATGGGGAAGACCATCAAGACAGAGAGTCGGTAAGAGTTGACACCAACGGATTTTGTCTCAAGGCTAGTGACTCAGGAATAATGTTGTCATTGTTGTAGTCTCCCCTCCCCCAGCCTGAAACCTGCTTGCTCAGGGGTGGAGCTTCCTGCTCATTCGTTCTGCCACGCCCACTGCTAGAACCTGCGGAGCCACACACATGCACCTTTCTACTGGACCAGAGATTATTCGGCGGGAGTCGGGTCCCCTCCCCCTTCCTTTATAACTAGTGTCGCAACAATAAAATTTGAGCTTTGATCAGAATGAATTTGTCTTAGCTCCGTTTCTTCTTTCGCCCCGTCTAGATTCCTCTCTTACAGCTCGAGTGGCCTTCTCAGTCAAACCGTTCATGTTGCGAGCTGCTGGCAGCCGCAACAATTGTTACTTGGAAGAATCACTTACATTATTGATGCACCTAAGGTGTCCACCAAGGGCTTGTGTTTTGTGTGCAGATTGATCTCCAGCTCATGGTATTAGCTTAGAAGGTTACAGAGACCTTTGTAGGTGAGGACTGGCTGGGTGATGTGGGACATGGGAGGAGAGCCTTTGAAGGTATACTCATCCACTTCAGGCATATTTTGTCTGCTTCCTGGTCTGCCACCCTGTGAAGAGTCTATCAAAATGTTCCTTCTGCTGTGGTCTCCAACATGGATTGAAATAGTCCTGAAGGCATGGACCAAACTAAGTGTGTCCTTCCTTAAGCTTGTCTGTTGTGCATTTTGTCACATCAAAATTACTTGTACATTTGATTCAATAAGAAATCTTTTCTTTGGCCTTAAGGTTTTTGGCTAATGGGATGAGGCATACTCACAGTAGCAAATCTTATTAATTAACTGACTACTAACTGTCTGTCTTAACCACATTTTAACAAATACCTTTATGGAAGCATCTAGAATACTGACTATCTGACTAGGAAATTGGATGCAAAACTTATCCACATTGGCAGTTGAAGTTTGTGCAGTCTATACATCTTCCTGAGCCATGAAGTTTTTTTTTTTTTTTTACAAGATATTTATAACATCATTTCTACATTAAGGATAAAATTCTGAAGAAACCTTGAAAAGTGTCTCTATCCTATTTTAGCTTTTGCCAGACCCCAGTCAGTCCATTTAAGTGGATATGTTCATGCAATGCTCAGGTACCCAATTGCCATTTGAAGAATTTACTAATTCCTTCAAGCTTCATTTTTCTAAATGAAAAGAAGGTCCAACATAGTCATTCATTACCATAAAATGTGGGCACACTCACATACACACATACATAGATGTTCATGTTCATACACCTTCACACATGGACTCATGTGTTCATGAACACATGTGTACTCATATACTCATGCACATACATGCACTTATGCACACACATGTAAAGGGAACAGGAAGCTTTTAGAGATAATGAGTACATATAATACCTTGATTATGGTGACATTTTCAGATGGAATCGCACATGTCCAAATTCTTCAGGTTGTACACATCAAATATATAGAGTTTATTACATGTCAATAACATCTTAATAAAGCAATTTAAAATGCATTTCCTGGTAATGATGTGATGAGGGAGAAAATAGATTATTCCAGAAGTGTAACTAAGTCATACTTAGTGCCTGCTGGGATCCGTTGTTTGATCCAACATGGTCCTGCATGTCTTTTCTATGTTTTTACTCCATCAGTTCTCTAAGTATCCAGAAGAGTGGAGCCTCAGCCTTTGTTTCCTGATCACTTGGAGCCTTCATACAAGGCAGGAATGGCTTCTGTGTCTTTTCAAATCACTTAACTTCTGAGGACTGAAAAATTACTCTAATTCATAAGACTATATTGGTGTCTTCTGGGAATAGCTAGTTTTGGTTTTTATTGTTTGAAAATATCATATATTCCTATAATGTTTAGTCAAGTTCACCCCAATCGCCCCCCCCCCACACACACACACACACACCTCCTCCATCATTATTCCTTCCTGGTTTTACATATTCTCTTTTAGAAACTCGCTTACTCCACTTGGTGCTGCCAGCATGAGAAAGGCCATTTACTGGAGCATAGGTAGTTTCTCTGGGGACATTTTCTCAGAAAAACAATGTGCTGAATAAAGTTGATGATAAATATGCACATCTCCTCTACCTCTGATATGAATCTATTCTCTTTGTCTACTCAACTTGCTTAGATGGGAAAATGGGTGTCTGGATGCCGAAAAAAAACTAGGCTGAAATTATACCAAGCAGTGGAGTGGAAACTTAAGGGTTCTTTGGAAAGTCAGTTGTGTTGGATGATGTTTTGCTGGGGCAAATACGTGAAGGGGCGATTTCCTGACATGGACACACAAAGGCTGAGGCAGACTCATGAAGGAACATTTAGCTGAGGCAGACACAAGTGTTTACATTGCATAGTTGAGCTCATTTTGTTGGTACTCCACAGATAGAAGTGCACCAAAAAACATCAGTTGTATCCTGCAGGTTCTTGCAGCTTCCTCAGAGTCAGGCTGATGGGCAGAGTGAGGTCAGCTGAGACAGATGCATGTGCTGAGGCAAGACTTGTAGAGAAAATGTGATGTTTGGAGGAAGTATAAAAAGAACTGGACTGACAGCTAGGCTTGGCTTGCTTATAGAGCTAGCTGCACAATGCTTGTGGGTCTCTAGTCTTTGCTTCTCTGAAAGAGGCACATCTGAGAACTGCTCCTGGCATCCCCCCTGGGCCCTCCTGCTGAAGAGTGCCTAGGCTAAGGCCTGGCTGTCTCTATTAGGTAGCGCCCCTACTGCTGATTCATGTTTGCTATCCCGACTCTATCGAACTGGACTGCTGGTATACCCATGAAGTGTTTGTGAGTGGATTGAGCTGCTGCCACCTGCTAACTAACCTGTGAACTGAACTGCCAATTTCCAGACAACACAGACAAGAGCTGTTCCAAAGAACCATTTCTAAGCAGGTCCACTTACCCTGTATCTTTTCTTTTCCTCTACCTCTGATAGGTGGTGGGCTAAAAGAGAGTTTAAAGCATTTAAGAACCATCATTTAAAATAGGCTTTGAAAAAAAGTAAAGTTACAAAGAGGTATCACTGTGCATAGAGACAAAACAGCCAATAGTGTCAAGTACAAAGTAGATTCCCACTAACTATTAACTATTTCTTTGTTAGAATTGACTCAAATGGATGAAGAAGAGTTTGTTAATGGTTTTTCCTTAAAAGGGAGGGCATTCTATGAATAAATAAGAGGAGAAAGATATTTGTATGCCACATATAAATTGGCTCGCTTTTTAATTGCATTGTGCACCATAGTAGAGTTTTTGATGTTATAATCCAGTCTTTTTATGTGTTTAAAATTGCTAATTATTAAAAGTCTGTATCTGTGACATACTTTACTCCTTTCAAAGAATTCAAAAATAGCTCCAGATTAGACAGGACTTGGGATAGTGTCCAAATTTCACAGGGTAAATGGAGACTTGCCCGAACTTGTCTCTGTATTAATCAGTAGGCACTAAGCTTAGTATCCTTTGCTCAGGAACTTAATGCATCCTTAAGAATCTGGCTCTTGGACTTAGACCTCCACTGAGTCCTTCGATCTTCAACACAATGTATAAGCTCCAACGTGATGGGAAGCCAAGGTTAGTACCTCACATTTATAGCTGATCCTCTGACACTGTCCTTATCCTGTAGTGCATGCAGACAGCCAGGAACCAGGCACCCAAATCCCACTCATGGATTCACAACATTGTGGCCTTTCAGCAATTACTCTAACTTCTAAAGTGTTGTTTGCTTCACTGTAGAATTGGGCTTTGATCACACAACAAAGAGTTATTAGAATTAGATGAGTTTATGTATGTGATATTCATAACAGCCCTTGAAATGTATTTCCATACAAGTGATCCTATAGACATACGCACACATTTCCTTTCTGAAGTAAAAATAATTATTTCTTCACCATCAGTCAGGAAACAGGGAAGGCTTCTGTGGGAAACTGAATGTCCTTGAGATTTTCCTCAGAATAGTTAAACAATATTTCTTTTGAGAATAACTTAGGATGAGTATCAAGCTCCCATTCATACTTTTGTCTTTGTTCCATTTCTGCAGTGGTGAGAATGAAATTCAGAACCTCACCCATGAAAGGCATATTCTATCTCACCAGTCATAAGCACTGAGAACTTTCCATATCTCAATGACAGCTTGCCGCGACAGGCAGACAAATTTAGAATTTTTGAGGATGTCTTTTGAAACTATGAGACATGCTTACCTCTTATTTAAACAGAGAATGTAAAAACATTGTTTATCTTCTTATTAATGACAGCTTTTTCTTCTATTCACAATAGCCATTTAAAAGCTGAGTTGGACATCTCCCCCCAGACCCATGAAGTGGGAAGGCAGAGACATAATGTCCCCTTCTTGATGGTCAAGTATACTAACTTCATTTCCATATCCATGATCAGAAATGTGACTTCTATGGAGGCTAGTTCTTACCATGCTGCCTAAATGTGTATCCCAGAACCTGCAAATATGTCATTACCACTGGCAAAGCTGAGATTTTGGACTTCAGGATCATATTATTACCTCTTACCACTAAAAGGGAAGATGGTGCCAACTGGGCTATCAAGTTTGCTGTCTTAGTCAGGGTTACAATTACAATGATGAAACACCTTGACCAACTTAGGGAAAGAGGGATTGGGCTTGCTTTTGCTTTTTTGTTTGTTTGTTTGTTTTGTTTTTTTGTTTGTTTTTTGTGTTTTTTTGTTTTTGTTTTTGTTTTGTTTTGTTTTTGTTTTTGTTTTTTGGTTTTTTGAGACAGGGTTTCTCTGTCCTGGAACTCACTTTGTAGACCAGGCTGGCCTGAACTCAGAAATCCGCCTGCCTCTGCCTCCCAAGTGCTGGGATTAAAGGTGTGCGCCACCACGCCCAGCTTTGGCTTGCTTTTCCATATCACAATTCATCATCAAAGGAAGCCAGGCTAGGAAGCAGAGCAGGAACCTAGATAGAGGAGCTGATGCAGAGATTATGGAGGATTGCTGCTCCTAGCTTGCCTTACCTAATTGGCTCAGCCTGCTTTCTTACAGAACCTAGGACCACCTGCCCAGGGATGGACCCACCAATGGTCCTGGGTCCTCCCCCATTAATTGCTAATTAAGAAAATGCCCTATAATATATCCAGAAGATGCCCCAACTGGTAAGAAGGACACATGCTCCACTATGTTCATAGCAGCCTTATTTATAATAGCCAGAAGCAGGAAAGAACCCAGATGCCCCTCAACAGAGGAATGGATACAGAAAATGTGGTACATCTACACAATGGAGTACTACTCAGCTATTAAAAAGAATGAATTTATGAAATTCCTAGCCAAATGGATGGACCTGGAGGGCATCATCCTGAGTGAGTTAACACATTCACAAAGGAACTCACACAATATGTACTCACTGATAAGTGGATATTAGCCCCAAACCTAGGATACCCAAGATATAAGATACAATTTCCTAAACACATGAAACTCAAGAAAAATGAAGACTGAAGTGTGGACACTATGCCCCTCCTTAGAAGTGGGAACAAAACACCCATGGAAGGAGTTACAGAGACAAAGTTTGGAGCTGAGATGAAAGGATGGACCATG